>NW_020955484.1:1409326-1484349 GCF_003031625.1 Empidonax traillii | reverse complement strand
TTTTTTTTTATTTTTTTTTTTTTTTTTTTTTTTTTTTTTTTTTTTTTTTTTTTTTTTTTTTTTTTTTTTTTTTTTTAACATGGCTAGAACAACTAAACAGAAGGTTCAGTTGTTCTAAAACAACACTACTGCTTGTACAGTCAGGAATCAGGACATTTGTAGAGAGAGTCTGATAGCAGGAGGAGGACAAAGATAAGGAATTTGCTACTTGCCCTACATGTGATCTTTTTGCAGAAATCCTGCTTATGTGAGCTCATATAAGGCTATTATAGCTCTATGCAGGAAGGGAAGTTCAAGTGTAAGGCAAAGAATCCTTGCTATAGATGTGCCCCATTAATTTTCAAAAAAAATGAAAACAACTCAGGTTTTGATAGATTTCAGGGCTCATATGAATCATAAGTATAGAAAAATAAAAGGGAATACATGTTGCCATTCACTTGGGCAGGACTTGAAGAACCATTATACAGGTACATTATTAACATACTTAGCAGAGCTTGTTCCCCAAGGGATATCATGAAAAGTGATATAAATGCCTTACAGATTTTTTTTCTGTGTACAAAGAAACACCTAGGATGAGGCATGTGGAGACTTGATGTCCTTCCCATGTGTCACAACATTTATCCTGTTGTCCCTTCTCTGAGTTGAACAGAGCAGACACCAAGCAGGTGTTTCCTAAACAAACAGTATCGTGTCTTACAGTGGAAAGGAAACGTCTGAGCAAAAGGGGTACAAAAAAATGGATGCATGCATGTGAGAAGTGGAAGACAATTCATGTGACCCTTATTCTCTTTCTGTGCTCCAAGTAAAACAGGCATCAGGAAGGAGCTGGACCAGACCCTGAGCTGCCCTAACTCAGGCTGGGTTTTGGTGGGTTTTTAAAAACACTCCCTGTTCATGGCAGTGTTCCTTTGATTTTTGGAAGGCATGGTAGGTATATGTTTGATCAATGACTCCTAAATTTCTCTTTTTTTTCGCACTGACTGTCTTATTTCTATGGGACTCATGAACCCACTAACCCTAATTGCTCACAGCTGTGACCTAGAGTTTGGGAATCACTGACTTGAGCAGACATAAATATTTTCCTTGTATAATACTCAGGAAACTGGCCTTATCAATTTATTTTGGGATAAATTACTAAATTAGGAAATTTGTTTTTCCATGGTGCTTTGTGCTGTTCACATCTCCCCTATATATGTCACATATAAAATAATTCTCATTCTATTTGACATGTAAGCAATTTGTGAATATCTCTACTAGATATTCCATTAATTAAAACTGCGTAAAATCCTGGGCAAACTTAATATTGGAATGATACTGATGAATTGTAAATAATTCAGAAAATATAACGTAGAGGGAGAAGACACTGGAAAAATTCCTTTACAAAGAAAGAGGGAAAGAAATATAGATGTATTTTGACGATCAAATGAGACTTAAGATGGGTATGGTAACAGATCACAATTATTTTCAAAACGGAAATACCATGGCTGAAAGGAATGGTTTATTTTGGCACAAGGATTATAAGTAAGCATGACAGGATGAAACTTAAAACCAGACCTGTCAGCCTACTAGATGAAGGGAGCTCCACAACCACTTCTATTAAAAGCTGAGTTTGACAGAGAACTATTCTAGGACATCATTCTGTACTGGCATAAAACGTGTCCAAATACTCCTCTCTTTGCTTTAATTCAGTAGTTCAAGTTGAAAAACTGCTAGAATATTTGTGTAATACTATGTCTGTTAACATAGTACTATACAGTAATATGAAAGAAATTGAATGGTCTGCTCAACAATTTGATATGACTACTTTTATTCTGAGCTTTAACAAGTTAAAGAGGGGTAATGAACCTGTCAAGTTTATCAGAAAGACAGAGAAACATTTGCTACCAATTTTTTTTAGAGCAGCGAGAGAGGTGATGGAGGTCAGCAGGATTGCTGGTAGGATTCCCTGTGGTTTCCAGTGATCTCACTGTAATATGTAAGCAGAATTTAAAACTTAAATAGGGTTCTGGTGGATATGACTGGGAATGGGAAGTTTGTGTTGCACTCCAGCTTTCTTAGTTCTTTGCAGTGTGAGCTGATGAAACCACACTATTGCTGTCAAAGGCTGGGTTAACATTTAATAGCCCTGTAAAACTTTAAACTTACTTTCAGAAAGTCTTAAAACATTGTTATAGCCTGGATTAAAATTCAGTAGAACTATTAGGTTTAACCACTACCTTTCGTGTAAGACAGATTTTAAAAGTCATTAACCTCTGTTAAAGGAGAAGGAAACTAAAGTAACAGAAACTCCAACAACAAAATATAGAGAAAAAAATTGTCCAGGTTGGAGACAAATGTAAGGCAGCTCAGGGATAGTCTTTATTTGAATAGAGTTGTTTGGATTTTGAAAAACAAGAAGCAATGCCCAGAGAGAGGAGGAGAGCTGGCAGAGCTAGAATGATAACTCCTTCATGCCATGCTTGCAGTGATAGGATGTAGGATAAAGTATTTTAGTAGGAAGCTGGATAAAAACTGCTAAGACCGTGAATGGTGAAATTTGTGTTCAGATTTGTCATGCTTGAGGAAACAGGGTTATGTGCAGTTTTTGTAACCAATATTTTCTTCATCTTTTGTTTCTCTTTCTACATAAAACAAACTGTAAGATACCACATTTCATCTAGTGAATAAATACACTAATAGTGATGACAATAGGATAATCTTTCCTTCTTTTTGATCATTTTCTCCTCCCGTCTTAGCTGAGAATTAATCTATTCTGAATTATACATACTGTACCCAGATAAAAATTCATTAAAATAATTTAAACAGATATCCATAAACCACATGTAGCACAATGATTGTGCTTCAGACCTCAGGTTAACTGAGTCAGTGACAACATTTGTGCTTTCTTTCCTTCCTAGGACAAAGAACTGCTGGTATGAAACTCCTGACACAATTGAATGTTAGAGATAAATTTGAAATACAGACTTTCAGATTTTCTCTGAAATGAATCTGATGTATGAGTTTCCTCATAAGTAGAAATTATTTCCCTAGCTGTAAGAGCTAAATACCTAGGTGCTGGGTGTTCCACAGTGCACAGCCACAACATCAGGGTCCTGCTCATGTGACTTTTAATTCTTCTGTTCAAGGCTTCTCAGGCAAATGGGTCCAGATTGTGCAGTATTTGTCGAGGACTTGTTTGTAAGACAGCGTGAGATCTCCTCTGGGAATTCAAGGCAAGGAGAAAGTATCTTTGTGCATCTACTTGCAACTTTTAAAAAGTTGACCTGGCTCCTTCTTACTGTCAGTCACCTGAAGACTGTCACCTCCACTACAACAATATTGCCATAGATCATTTGAGCATCTCTTGTCTTATCCAGAAAAAAACCAGACAAATTCTTTTAATTTGTCAATGAAAGAGATCTCCTTCCAGCAGAGGGAAGAGGTATGTACATCAGAGACATCAGTATTTTTGAGGTTCTCACTTTGCAGTATTGACTAACATGAAAATAATTTTATTACTTGTGAAGCATTCAGAACTTTTTTGGGAACTATCAAAAGAAAACAAAAAAGGTAATCCCAATATACAGGTCATATTTGTTTATATATCTAATCCTAAAACATTATGAGTTCATGAGGCATCATTTACACTCTTTTCACCAAACTCCACACTCCTTCCAATTAAATTCTAAATCAAGTCCAGCATGAAGCTTTATGTCATCTACTAACTCCCACTGTAATGGGTTATGTTTTCCTCTCATTGCCTTTCAGTAATGCAGTGTTCAGTATACTTTCTGGGTAGTTTTAATATCAGTAATGTATCTTTGTTTATAGATGGTGTACACATGAAAGCTATTAGGCTCAGGGAGGTCTCAGTCCTTAATACTGTTAATTCCACTACGCATTACAAACTGTTGTTGCCAAAAAGGGATCAAAAATTTGATTCCAAGATAATGTAATGGATATAGCAGTCACAGTTCTCTTCATGTCTGATGTTGTTACCAGGAAAGATGGGGAGTGTGTGATGGCCTTTCATACTGAAGCTCAGGGTGACCTTCTGTCTCCAGTGAGAATGGTAGTGAAAATCCCAATAGTTTGAAAGGTACCAGTATTTATTTCATCCTTATTCTATAAGCCTGAGTTTAAATGAGTTCCTTTTTTAGAGGTCATCTCATCTTCACCTTCAAGGGATGAAGGGGTTGTCCCTATGGGTAGCATTCATCTCACTTTAGCCATTTAAAAGTTAAGGGTCTATCAAAGTGCATCATTCAAGTTGCTTCATGTGAGAAAATGGTACCTCAAGCAGATAGCCTATATTGCCCTCCAGAGAGTGATAATGAACTCTGAGGTGACATGAGTGGATATCTAGATATTAGATCATTAGAGAAGGTGAAATTAATCCTCTCTTGCATATATCATGATTAGCTCATAATTAATATTAAAACCAAGTAAAATATAGTGAGCAATGAGATCTGTATTGTGAAATATCAAACCCAAACAACTAATGATATACTAATCATAGGAAGTGAAGCTATTAAAGCTTACCTTCTCAATTCAAACACTCTGATTAATCTAATGAGATAGAATTTTAATACAGCTTTATCCTTTATTCTGTGGAAATCTTATCATTACTCTGTAGAAGGATATCTGTTTGTTGAAGACTGTCTGTCTCTGACATACACCTTGCCATTCATTGCATGATAAGGCAGATATCAATTATGCTTAAATGTCTTATTGCTGGTGGCATGTGTCTAAATAGCATACACAATGTATTTCTAAAACAATCTAATGGTTCAGTTGAACTAAAGCAGTCTTGCAAGGTAACACATGGGAAGCTGACAGGCTGCCTTAGTTTGCTCGACATGGTATACTGCAGTAGGAGATTTTACATTTGCGTATTTTCTAAATGCAGTGACACACACAGTGCATGAAAATCTGATAACATCCAGGAGTGTTAGGTACAACAAATACGTGCTATGGTCATCAATACACTTTTGGTGAATACTACTTAAACCGGAAATATGCCATTGGCATTTCTATCTTTCAGTTATCTGTGAATAATTTGTATGATCTCAAGTTTGGTTCTACAGAGCTTGGTTTATCTCTTCACCTTTGAATAGTATTTCTGTTGTTCTGGTTTTCATTAAAAAGCTTTTCAGATGCTTCAAAGTCAGACAACATTATCTTAGAATCCATTACATGCTCAGTTTTTTTATAAGCCAAGTATGATTTCATATGTATATCTTCTTGTTTATGCTAGTGGGTCTTTTTTAAATTTTGCTGGATTTGTCTTCCAAGGACAGCATGAGTTTGGGATGCGATAGTGCCTCAGACCTACATGAACTTTCCATCAAAAAGCTAGAGAAAATGGAAAATAGGTACAAGTTATATATACATATATATATATATATATATAAATACACACTCACATATATACAGATTAGTATATATCAATGTCATATCCATATAAATGACACTGTTTCCTGATTTTTCATTAAATTATATTCTGATTTGGCCATTTCCTGTATGGTAATTAATTTCCTTTATTGTCCTATGGAATCTATTTGGCTTCATGAACCATACAGCTTTAGAAATATGAAGTCTCATATGTAGAACTTTTCTTCCTTTTTCAACTAGAGAAAATATATAGGATAACTAATGGTGTTGGAAAACTCATCTCACAGTAGGAATGTAGAGGTAAACAACTACATTTGCAGTATATAATCTCCTCCACAAGATTTCTAATTATTGTTATACTTGTGTAGTCAGGAAATCATGGGCTATAAAGCAAGCCTAATTTCCTGTGGCTTGCACCTGAACATGATAAAAGCTCTTGATCTCCTTTCCTTCTCCAGAGGCAAATCACAAAACTGTGACATTACTGTTTAATCCTACAGTGAGTATATGCTTCCACCCAAGTAATCCTGAAAGTGTGACCTTGATGAATGCTTGACCAGGGTCTCTCTGGACTTTCTGTGACTGCCTTAGTGTTTCCTTGTAATAAAATGAAGATATGCAACATTAATTTTTTTTTTTTTGTGGTAATCTCAATAATTGTATGAGTTTGGCAAAAGACACTGATTAGTTTAGGCAAAACTGTTTTTCTTCTTCAAAATTCTGTGCCAGCTTCAGAGTGTTTGTATTGGACAGAAAGTTAATTACTATTTCTTCCTACAACAAAGAGAAGACTATATTGATTAGATGTAGCTGTGAAAACATTTAAGAAAAAACAAAGCCCCAGGTTTGTCTATGTAATGTGAGCTTTAGTGCTTGTGACAGGTGCCAGATTTACAGTGCTGGAGACTAAAATCCTGTCTACCCAAGGCAGGTACGGCTTTCCCCTGCCTGTCACTCAGCCATGCTCCAGCGGGAGAAACACCAGATGTGCAAAAGCACTTCATTGCTGTTTAATCCTTTGGTGCTGACTTAGTGGGATTGAATCAGGACCATCAACTTATTTCACATGGGCCAGCAAATAACATTGACTTTGTGGCCTCTGTCCAGTAGAACTGTTAAGCACATACATAACTTTAAGATCAGCCGTAGCACCAACTCCATCAATTCCATCACTTTAGGTGCTTACTCGCTTCTGTCATTGAGAGGATTTGAACTAGTGACTTACAGCTAAAATGTTTCATATCCTTTCACTAATCCTCCCCAATCACTTCCTAACAAACAGCCTTTGGAGACATATAAACCATAATTCACACTGAAGTTCTTGGCAGTACGTTTATGTTTCACAACATCTAACATGTAACATTCTCCTGTATCAGAGGAATCTGTTTTCCTTTGCTGATGTTTGCCAATCTTCACATCATGACTAAAACCCTAACGTATTCTGAGCAGTACTTCCTTATACATTTAATCCCATGAAAATTCATTACTTATTCAAGTGAGTTAGGTCTGCATACTCATTCCAGAAGAGTGCTTATTATTTTGCAAAAAATAAGCATTTTCAGCAACATGCCCAATCTTATATACTAACAACATTTAATTTGAGCTGCTTGTGGTAAAAAGAAAAAAAGTAAAATACAGATAACAGGAAATATGAAGAAGGAATGGAAACACTGGAAGCAATGCTGAAGTGTTGCTCTGAATATAATGTGATCAGAGGCCAAAATCCTATTAATATACAATATAATTGGTTTGATACTAGAAGTTACTTGAAAACTACATATATATGTAAAGTAGCCATCAGAGATGTCTGATTCAGACCTTTGCAAGCACTTTATAGATGTGAATGTTTCTTTCCAACTGTGAGGGAGTCTCATCATTTGCATCCCACGAGCCACGTGTGGAAGCTTTCACAGATGGCTTGCAGGTTTGTCCTGGGAGAACTTTTGGCATGGAGCCTTGGATGTCTGCATCATGCAGAAAAAAAAAAAAAATCCTTCTGAGCTGAAGGCTGGAGTAGGCTTGCTGGATTATCAATAGTCTTGCTGGTTCCTTATATCACAAATGACCTTACATATATATATTACGTAAGTTTTTTCATTATTTGGTCAAATTCCATATCCGCAGATCCTGCTAGTGACAGAAATTGTTTGACCACTTCACTGTTCTACTGATTTTAAGTATATTTGAATTTTAACCTGAAGTTATGTGTGCTACTGCTTTTTTTGTAGTGGCACTGTCTTTGAGCTGAAGCTGGTTCCCTACTGCATGGACCTTCTTGCTGCTCCCCGGTGCCTGTAGCCACGAGCTTTCTTCCCCTATCACAGCCTCTCTGTGCCCAAGTTTTGGGTATAGTTTGTCTCCTATTGTTAATCAGGCCAGAATGCAATATTCCCATCTTGGAGCTGCCCATATCTCCATTTGTTTGATGGCACTAAGTTTTCTTCATCCATACTAGAAATGTTTTTTCTGTTAACACTGGCCTTTTTGCAACTGTATTACTTTGATGGTTAACAGTGATCCTGTGCCTTGCTAATATACCCAGGTTTTTCTATTCCTCAGTCATTTCTAACAAATGAGCTCTTAGCCTGTATCAGAGGCTTTTGTTATTAGTCCGTAAGTGCATGACCTTGCATTTTGTGGTATTGAATTTCAATTACTCTAGCCCATAACATCACACAGTTTCTTCCTGTGTGTTTCATCCCAGCCATCCTTTAGAGTCGTATTCCCTCCCAGCACTGTATCACTGGGGCACATCAGTACCACACCAGCTCTTTTTTTACCAAGGACATTAAAAATGCACACAAAATCAGTGACAAGATTCCATGTCTGAGAAGAGGAGTAAGAACCTCCCTGCTGTAAAATACTTTCCACCCAATGCTTAGTCCTTATGGAAGCACTAAAACTTGACCCTTTTTTCTTTAATGCCCTTGTCCTGTTGTGATCAGTATTTTCTCCAGTTTAAACAAAAGTTTCTCATATTATCACACAGTTGATTACAGTGCCACATGGTTAACTGAGATCAAGATGAAGTAGCTGTGACACATACAGTTTTCTAAAGGGAAAGCTGCCTTTTCCAATATATACAATATAAACAGCTGTATCAGTCTAAATGTATGCATCGGTCTACCTAGTAATCATCCTTCATCTATCTCTACATGGTTATAGAGAATTTAATTTTTTTTTCCCTTTCTTCCTCAATGCTTGTTTTCTTAAGCCCTTCCTATCAATTGGGTGATTAACAAGTCCTGTAGTCCCATCACTTTTTCCTCTTTCTTAATTCAACCACACTCATGTGACTTCACTTCTACTTTGGCTAGAAAATATACAGAAAAGGTTAGAATTGTTTTGTTCTTGTGATCTCAGTGCAACCAGTAGTCTTCCAGAACTACCCATTTCCTTCAATTGGTCAGTCCTATTTTCTACAGGAGCATGGATTGTTTGCTTACAAATCACCCATTTCACCTAACAGCTTCTTATGTGCTTATCGCTGCACTGAGTACCAGCTACAAAGAATCCTTAAAATAAATTCACCCAGACAACCCTCAGATGTGGGGATGGTCCCACTGGAACAACCTCACTAGAGCAGAGTGGGAGTTTTACTTCTAGAATAGACTGTATGCTGGTGTCTGTACTTTGCTCACATAGTTGTAGGCAGAATTATATGAGAGTTTCTAAGCACTTCTAATGGCAGATAAAGGGACAACTGGACATCTATGTATCTTTGGGAATCTAAAATTCCTGCGTTTCTAAACAGAACTGCCACCTAAAACGTATTTGTTAAAGCCATGGGTTATGTATTTCTCCAGTCTTTTTTGTGTGTGTGTATATCTAGCCCTAGATGGTAAAAGAACAGTTTATTTTTCCTTACTTAGCCTTGCCTCCATAGGCTGTGCCCTATGCAGTTTGGTTTATTCCACAAATGAAGCATTGCTTATTTTCCTTACTCGTTCAGGGTAGCCTTGTGTCAGAGCAGTGCTGCCTGGAGCCCTTTTTCATGCACATGAACGCATTGCAAACTGCTCAGACATGTACCCGGGAAAGTAGGCTGAAAAGGATAACCTAGAAAGGTAAGTTTTGAGCAGGTGCACAGAGGTTATCTATGCTGTCAGATGGATATACTTAAGAGGAATGAACACATAAAGCAATCTCCATATTTCAAGGAGTGTTTGGGAAACAGTTCAATAGTTCAAGAGAAACTTTGTTTTGTTTTGGTTTTATTCTGAAAGCAGATATAGAGTAAGAATGCATCATTTATGATTTTTTTTTCATTTTATTCACAACAAAATGACAGTTTAAGATGTATAAGCATGTTTTCTTACTCTTTGCCCAAACCAGTCCTTTCTAAGACTTAAATCGTTCAGATCAAGCCTTTATAAAGACAGAGGAGATGACATGTAGACTGTGGTATATATCATTGTAGATCTATGGTGCCAGCTTTGCATTTTCACTGTCTCTACCTAATTAGATCAAGTGGCAATTTTATGACAATGAAAAGGTTATCGTTGACTTATGTGAAATGCTTATTTTGCCTACTTTCACTGACACTTGCCAACACACAACTCAGTTGTGATCTTTTAGAATCAATCTTCTCCTAAATATCGCTGTTTCTTAGCAGAACTTGGTTGACACCTTTAATCTGACTTTAAATGATTCTCTCAACAACTCCTCATCTCAGCCATGAGCACACAGGCACCTGAGCACAGACCACTTTGCTGTTTACACAGTTTTCTTTCCAAAATGCTGCTGCATTCATGTGGTGGCTGATATCACCCCTGAAGGAAATGAATGCATGGAAGCTGTGCTTTGGCATATAACCAGTGTCAATACACTCTCAAAGAAGCTTTGGACCATTATTTTCTTGCTCAAAAAGGTTATGGTTAAAATAATAATTTTGTGAGAAATTTTTAATGAGAAATCATGTGGGCTTTGCTTCTTGAGGACTTCTTGGCATAAAATGCCACAACGCAGACAGGGTCAAGCATGTATTTGTAACGTGTGTATTGTATGTAATGTATCCCAAACATGTATGTACCTCTGCATCACACTACACTTCTAACTTTCAAGGCATATTTTGGTTTGATTTGGATTTTTCATATTTTGCCTATCTACTTTGATTTCCCTAGACCCTTTTATTTCCTTCTTCACAGAGGTAGGATTATCTATACTCTCTGCACCTGCAAACTGGCATGCTTCCTTTGAAGTCTATGAATCTGTGCCAGTTTACACCACTACAGACTTATTCGATATTGTGTTATAACTACAGATGGGTCCCAGCTGCAAATCTTGGTGTGGCTCCAAGCTCACCCCAAACTAGGGAGTGTTTGGCTTCATGATTGTGGTTCAGACCCCTCTCTATGCATGTGTTATGGCAGAAGAAGAAAAATAACTTTCTGAATAGGCTGGAGGGCCAGCACCTGTCAGGGACGGTCCCTCATTATGGTTAATCTGCATGAAACTGGAGACCAATTTTTGTGGAAGCCTCCTGTGTGGCAGTGCTGTTGCAGAAGAGAAGAGTCTCTTAAAGAGAATTAAATATATAATAAGCTAAAATTTGTGTCTGATCTAATGTAATCTTAAAATAAATCTTAATAATCTGAAGTCATTTGCTTACTGAATTAGTTTATATGCTGCATATCCCTGTCCAGTACAAGAGGCAAAGAAAGAAAATCTCTATTAAAGTCCAGCAGAGCAATGAAAAAGACATAAAATCTCAGAGAAATTAGCATATATTTCCTTCTAACAAATGAACACTGTTAAATCCCACATTGTCTTCAATTTTCCCCTCCTGCTAAGACAAAAATGAGAAATTTTTTTTTATATTTTATTAACAGATCTACAGCTAATTTAAATGAATTCATGATATTTAATTCATCATTGTTGAAGCTTTGTTCTACTTCAGTTTTGATTCTTGAAGATGATTAAAGTATGTGGGATGTCATTGTCAGTAAACCAGAAAATTCCTGGAAAGCAACTTTGATTCAAGGGATGAACACCGTAAAATAGACTTGCTTAAAATGCTGAAACAATTTTGAGGAGTTTCAAATATGAATTTTCTTTTGACAGATTAACACCCCTCCCCATCTTGATTATTATTGTGTGTGACAACTATTTTCAGAGATCAGATTAAATATTGTAAAAGATCAAATAGAATTTCAGGCCAGACTTTCAGAAGGGTTGTCCAGTTCACATAAATGATAGGTCAAAGTCCTTTACAGATCAGAAAGAGAAGCATGGTAGACTTTGCCAAACTAGCTTCCTAAAATATTTACTCCCTGTTAAAAGATGAGCAGAAATAGGGCTTGAGAAATTCATATCCACTCAAGTCACCACTGGTCTGCCAAAAGTGTTACCTCCAGTAGTGAAGAAATACCAGTTTCCTAGCACAGAAGGTGTGGAGTCAGAGCTCAAACTCCTAAATAAGTTACTATTATCTATACATTCTAATACTGCACCTTAAACTTTTGTCTGTTTGTTTTGTTTTGTTTTGTTTTGCTTTGTTTTAACAGTAAGTCTTCATTCACAGGCTTCACAGTCTCTTAACCAGCAGTTTCAGCAGACAGCAGAGATACAGATACAGTGAAGAAGGAGGCTCACGTGAGGTTGAAAGTACCAAATTTATAGCCTGTGACAGTGCTTTGGCCAGGCAGTCCTGCCTTCCTCTCATTCACAGTAGAGTTGTATTTACTCAGGGGGAAGGAAGTGTCACCACTGCATATCTGGGTGGTGTCTGAAGCAATAACTTTTACACACTACACTCTGTAAACATAAATACCTTTATAGTACATATGTATCTTTTGTACATTTACAACAGCACACTGAAACCAGTGAATAATTTGCTAGCCTCAAAAAGAAATATTCTGTCTTCTGTTCCTCTTTTTGCTCGTATATATATACATATGATATTTTTTACATCACTGTAATTAAAACTAAAATTTTATTAATAAATAAAAAACTATATGTTGTGAGTTATTATTTTTCTAAGTTCCAGAGCCCTCAAAGCTCTTTACTTTCATGATAGTATTCTATTGTAGAGAATAAACATTACGCTTGTTCTGTTAACTGCACTGTTAACTTTTCATGAGAAAAGTTACGTTTTCATGAAAAACAGGGAAGCCAGTGAATCCAAAGCACATGAAAAAATTTGACAGGTAACAAATGCTTACAAATTTGTAGGCAAAATAATTCAATATATACTTCATGTTTTATAAAAAGATTGCAATCAGTATTTGCATAAATTTGTCTGTCTAAACTGTAAGATATACCACTGCCTTAGTTATATTAATCTTTTCTAAAAATGTGTTATTTCTATAAAGTGTTGTGATACCATTCCTCTCTCTTAATCAACACGTTATTAGTCAATGATCACTCTCTCAACTGAAACAAAACAATTTAAATATTTTACAGAATTTTGAATAAAAATTGAGGATACTAAGAGAAGGATATTTGGCAAGATGATAATATTCTTTTTCTTCAGTAATCATTCAAACCCTAAAGCCATTTCTTCTGCATTTTCTGCATCATGTGGGTCTTCCATCTAAAAGAACATGATATTCTTGCCTCAAGTGGAGCCCAAGTTGATCTCCTCTTCTGCCAACAGAATGGTAGTACAATGACTTGTACTACCCATTACCTAGGATTTAGCACCAAAGGCAATTCCCAAACCTTTATCCATATAAAATAGCCTTAAGTCTGCAGGTTGCATTAGGGAAATATATATATGAAAGAATGTTTTGCTAGAAGTTCAAAGACCCTGTTCCTCAGGGTCTAGATCTGAAACCTTCAATTTAATTGTCTCTTCCATTATTTATGCATTATTTACACGGTGTTGCCCACAGATGTAATTCCCAAAACACATAGATCTGCTGGCTGGGGTTACCTGACATGACTAAAGGCTTGAGCATGGCTCTAAATCAATTCACTGTGTCCCAAATATCTCTTAGGAACATGTGTAGATCAGTTCTGTGGTGTATCAGACTTGCTGGTGACTGTATACCAGTGTGCACAAGGAGTCCACTGCAGTTCTACTGCACGTAGGGTGTGGAAGTGATCTGGGCTGGTTTGCTCAGAAGCTCAGACAAGGCTGTCAGACCCTCAAAAATTATTAGAAAATATGAAGTAAAACCTGTAAGGTTGTAGATAATTGATAAATTTTTAATTTACTGCCAAAACAGCCACAGTAGGATAGTCTGAGTATAAGGAAAAGATTTAACCTGATATTAGCCTAATAAATTATATTACCCAGACAATTTTTAAATTATTAATCAAAGCACTTTTTGCACATTTTTTCTTTATTTTGATATCTCCATGCCTAGCTTCTTCCTCTAAGTGCTCAAATACATTTTCTCTTGCATCTGTGGATGATTTAGTGGTAACATAGACAGTTGAACTCACTTAGGGATAGATTTTCCAGTCTCACTGACCTTGAATCTTGAGATATCTGTAGGTCCTGTCTCAATACTGTGCACAGGAAGAAGTCAAATATGCTCAGCACAGGAGAGTTCCTACTTACCTGTGCTGAGTTGCATAGCTGTCAATGTGCTGAAAGATGCAAGTCTGGCCCTGAAAACTCTGTTCATGTGAGAAAAATGTATTCACAAGGGGCCTGACATGGCAAGGACCCAAGCAACTCTGGCATCTCTCCAAAAAAGCACTTATGCGTATGCTTAGAGCTACAATTCAGCTGTAAGTATGTGAGCAGTAGCGCTGCCTTTGATTGACACTGAATCAACAAGATGTGAGAGGTGATTAACAAATTTATCAAGTGAGGGCAATATTTGGCCCAGGACTGGACTTCTGTTGTTCAGTTCCTGAATAAGGAAATAGAAGTTGTTTGTAGGGGCAGCACAAAATTTCCTTGACACAGAGATTTTTCAGGCAGACACAGGGACATTAGATGTGTCTGAACAAACACAAAATGTGCTGAATAAATATGTTAACACTAATAAATAAATCTAGGAGCTCTGCTCACTGACTACTGCAGAAGTCTTAATGAAGAAAACTGAATACATTCTCTTTACTTGCACAATACCATTTGCCTGCATGGATAAATTTGGTCGAATGTGGTCTTTTCTTAAACAACACCCCCTTTATAAAATGCACTGCTGTATTACTGACAAATTAAAAGATAAAGACAGAAGACTTTTTCCAAGATTTAAATAAAACACAACAAGTCTATTCAGATTCAGAAACAAGAAATGTCTCTACTAATCTCAGGTTGAAAGATGCTGAACTTGAAGGCAAGTGAACCTATTTATCCAGAAGTTGCATTTTCTACTGTGGTGTACGTGGTTATTGCATAATTTTGCTCACAGTTCCGGAAGAACAAAAGTGTGAGGGTAGTAATAATCAGGAAGGAAGATGTCTAAAGGGGAATTTAT
Organism: Empidonax traillii; assembly: GCF_003031625.1. Classification (NCBI taxonomy): domain Eukaryota; kingdom Metazoa; phylum Chordata; class Aves; order Passeriformes; family Tyrannidae; genus Empidonax; species Empidonax traillii. Next base: position 1,469,599 of record NW_020955484.1, on the reverse strand, counting down.
TTTGGAGAGGAGGTGTGGAGCAAACATTAGCCCACAAGAATGATTTTCAAAGGCAAAAGAGAAATTAGTGTATTCTGAGGACTTGTACCTATCTCTTCCCATTTTTGGGGTTTCTGAGCCATCCAGTCCATTTCACATTTATCTTGGTGTTCTTGCCAGCAATTTGGAGTTCAAATGTCACTAAATGCCAGCGAAATATAGTTTTCAATTGTATTTTGGTAAACCTTTTCTTAAATTAGGATTTAGCAATTTTATTTTAGATTCCTATTTGGTGAGGGGAGGGGAGGGACAACAATGACACACACAGAATTGTCAAGATGGAAACACATTTGAAAGCAGTGTTTCTGTTCCAGATAGAAATGTATGATCCCCAAACTTCCAGATTCCATGGACTTTCAATAGTTTATACTTTCATCAGCGCTTTTTTTAACTCAGTTTAGTGTTTTTAGCTTTCAGACTGATTATACTGAGCATGCACTTGAGGTTTCAAAGCAAATTTTTACACTGTTGGGTAATCAGTTCCTTAGGTTTACATATAGTCCACAAAATATGTATTTGTGTCAAATTTTGCCTTGCTACATGAAGTTATTGAAAAATCTGCTCGAAATGCAATTGGCCAGTTTGTAGCTAAATTATATATACTAAATCTCATCTCTTCATGAATAGTTTGGGTTCAGCATTTCCTTTGTCTTGAGCATCAACTTGAACTTTATAAACAACTACTTGCAGTAGAAGGTACATTTAATTCCACAACAGTTGATATCAAGAGCATATTGTTGATACAGGTTTCAATAATAACCTTGTGTTTCAAATTGTTTCTTCTCTAGTTTAACAGCACAGTTTATTGTTAACCAGTTTTCTCTTTATCCCTTCTAGCTGCAGATTTATTAGCAGAAACACACTGTGCAAATGATGATTTATAATAGAATCATGTTGCCTGAGAAAATGTATTGATTTAGAATGAAGTTGCAGTCCTTACTACAAAGGCAGAACAAAAGAGATAAGACGGATCTGCCTTGAGTTAAGTTAAATTTCTCTGACTGCCCTGTACACACATTTTCTTTCTTTTGTGATATTTTACATGAAAGAAAAAGTTACACTGGGCATTTTTTTGCATTCAGTTCTTGTGATCTGCATTCCTCAACATTCCACAATTACTATGACTGTCTTTGTTCAATTCTTTCATCAGTTCAAAGCAGTACGGCATTTACCTTAGTAGCATTTAAAATGAACCAATCAATAGCTAGATGTTTGCTATTAAGAATGATGAAGAAAGGTTGAGTGGGAGGCAAACAAGGTTATCTACTTTTAATATATTACCTAATTATTTTCTGTGTTGGAAGGAAGGCATACCTTCATTTAATTGATTCAAATACACACTCATGTAATTAATGTGGATGACCAAAAGTGGACATTACCAATTCAGTTCATTTTTTACTGTTTTCATTTCTTTTTTAAGTGCCATGTCTTCTCTAAATAAAATACATTGCTTGATTGTCTAAACTATTGTTGAAACAAGAATTTTAAGACAGGTAGCTTTAGCGTATAGAAAGGTGGGAAAACATGTGTGCTTATTCCTTAAGCCAAGACATAGGAAAGGTATCCTGTTGTTGAAAGAGTTAGCTTGCTTTTGATACAGCCTTTTTAGACATCTGCAAATTTTTTATCTTTTAAGTTCTACTATGGTTTCTGTATAGGATTCATTTTACTTGAAGATTCTATCGCAATACAAATTTCAAACACTGATTTTGTTTAGCTTTCTGAGATCCCAGAAAGCCTGATTATTTGTTCAGAAATATTTTTGGCAAACTGATTCTGTTCATTATTTCATCAAAGGATCCCTCTGCTACTAATTCTTAATTTATTTACTAAGCAATTCCTTCAGTACAAAACCAGCACCACTATGCCTCAGTTTGCAACAGCATCAAAAGCAAAGCACTATCACTAGCCATGGCTCCGGGTTTTTTCAGACCTTTTTATGAAGGACTATCTCCTGGGCTGCATCCAACTTGTTTTCCATCCACAAAACCACATCCTTTGACTGTCTCCAGCTTGCCCAGAAACCACACTCCCTGCCCTCAGGCTTTCTTCTGTTTCTGAACCTCCACAGCTTCCAGAGGTTCCTCCAGCTCCTTAAATGCCAAAATGAAGGCTGAGCATCTCTGAAATGACAGGCTGCACAAAACAGCAATAAGATCCTGAAACAGCATCTAGGGAGCAAATTAACAGATGGGTGCCCTCAAATTGCAAAGTGATGAGGAAGCATTCAGTGTGCTCATGGTGGGAGCTTCAAATACAGGAGGAAATTTGGTGCTAATAACACCCTGGCCTGATCCAGTTTTCAATGGTTTGTGTTATCTTCAATCAAGCTGAATCTGGATCAAAGAGGAAAAAAATAACACAGTATACAATGTTAAAGAGTCACCCAACAACAATATTTGAAACAAGAAATGGAGTTAATTTTCCTCTTTCTGTCGATATGACCCTAATGTTGCTACTTTACATGAAATCAAGACAAACAAGTACCTTGATTCCCATGCTGTGCCCCGTTTGTACCCCTTGTCAATACTTGGGATCACGATAAGAAACATGTTCTACTCTTCTTTCTGAAGTTGAGTCTTGTTCTAACCTCAAGTGAAGTTGTAAAGCTCTTCTGATTTTTCTTAAAGACATTTTCTTTGTTTCTGTATCTTCAAAATTATATTTTAGCCACCATTATACAATTATTAGTATTCTATTTTCAGTGTTAGCCTTGTCTGTGCTGACATATCACACCTTCTGGCACAACTTTTACCCATTTGATTCAGAAGAAATTTAAAATCACTTTATACAGAGAAATATTTTTCTATCCCAAATGCATTGCTAAGAGGTAGCTCACTGCTTTTCCGGTCAGTCATTTAGCACATTTTCATTGTTCAATATCAAGGTCTTGATATTGAAAGAAAGAACAGATTTATTTTTAACATTCCTGCTAAGATGCAATGATTCTGTAGTAGCTTTGTTCAATGTTTGTATCACAACAGGAGCTGCTGGGAATGTTTTGGTAAGACTGGAGCTCTAATTCAATCTACATCAATTATAGTAACAAGGGTGGGAGAGAAGGGCATATTTCAGATTTCCATTTGTCTTTGAATTATATTCCTGAAAAACAAATCTCACTAAATAAAAGAATGTGAATTAATTTTTAGCTCATTTATCTAGCAGAGTGACATCAACTTCAACTGTGACTTTGGCTCTAATGTGTAAAGATAATGTTCCAAGATTTGGTATATGACTCAAGATTGACTGAAGTATTTCATGACCTCAAGTATTTGTAAGTGGATGTATCCATTCCTTGCTGCTAAATTCCTCAGTGATAACCGCAAATTTCTGCTGCGAGCTTGAACACTAAAATGCCAGTTCTAATTATTATCCATAACTGTAATATTCTTTAACATCTACAGAAAATCCTTATGTTAATGTGGAACAACTGAATTTTGTCAATAATAGATAATTCATGAAAGAAAGGAACAACTCATTTTAGTCTCAGGCATATATATTTCTCATTGGATTTACTTTTGCTCAATAAAACAGAAGATTAATCATATGAATTGTTGATTTAATTATACATACTAAGCAATGTACATATATATATATACACATATATATATATATATTCTTAATACTCCTTAAAGGATCGTAAAATCATAGAATGTTAGGGGTTGGAAGGAACCTTAAAGATCATCTAATCCTAACTCCCCCTGCCGTGTGCAGGGGCACCTCCCACTAGACCAGGTTGCTCAAGGACTTATCCAACCTGACTTTGGACAGTGCTGGAGATCCACAATCTCCATGGACAGTCTGTTCCAGTATCTCCCCACCCTCACAATAAAGAATTTATTCCTAATATCTAGCCTAAATTTTCCTTCTTTCGGGTTGTACCTATCCTTGTCCTGTCACTACAGTTCCTGATGATGAATCCCTCTCTGGCTTCCCTGTAGGCCCCCTTCAGATACTGGAAGATTGCTATCGCCTCCACACAACCTTCCCTTCTCCAGGCTGAACAGCCCCAACTTTCTCAGTCTGTCTTTATAAGGAAGGTGCTCCAGTCCTCTTATCAACTTCATGGGCCTCCTGGCTCTACCAGTTCCATGTCCTAATGTTGGAGGTGGCAGAACTATACGCAGTACGCCAGGTGGGTCTCACAAGAGCAGAGGAGAGGGGTGGAAACACCTTCTTTGGATGGGAAAACACACCTTATCCAGGGTAACTTTGGGCAAAATCGGGGATGAAATCTGACAGTATTGTTCTAGAGCTCTTTTCTTCAGTCCTGATGAAGCTAAGCTCCTGGAATCAACTTAGCTGCTAAACATTGAAGGCTTTATCACCAAGATTCAATAAAGTTCTTGAACATATATCTGATCCTAGGCACAATGCCTAGAACTATTGAGCTTGAAGTCAGGTGAGGACTTAAGCACTCTCCTAAAGCTAGCACTAAACTTCATAAGTCCTATAGAATTGGATCCTAATGCTGATATATATAACAGATAAAGGCACAAGGCTTACCATGAAAGCAAAAGTAATTCAACATTACTCAATAACATCAGAAAGCATCATGTAACCTGAATGAAGATCTGGTTGCCAACTGTTAGCCTGAAAAAGGGTAATGGTTTCCCAGTTAAATAAGTTGAAGGCAGGAGTAAAAAGCATGTATATGTAAGTAGTTAAGTAACACCATTTGTGGTGGACTACAGGCTGGAAAAGCAAGGTAGGGAATTCAAAGGACAAATATTGCTGTAGATGTCCCTTAATGCAAAAGGCCATTTTCAGAATTGTGTTGTCAAGATGACTCTGTTGTCACTCTTGAAGATTGTACTGTTTAATACGTTTAATAGTGCCTTGCCATTGTACATTGTTTACATTTTCAGATAAATGACAGATGATGCTCTTTTGCTATGTGTCTCCCCTTTTTTAGCTGAAGCAAGTCATGGAAGGATAATTACAGACCGAGGGACTTTGGAGTTGGTCGAGCAGCTTAGGCATTTTCTAGGATTAGTGAATGTATTCAAAGAGTCTCAAGGTGCTTGTTAAACTGTTTTGGAAATAAGAATATGTAAGAAAAAAAAAACCTTTCGTCACAAAATTTTTGATTTTATGCACCAGCCTCAAAAATGGCAAATGTGTTCCCTATGCTTTTTCCTAGATGATTTGAAGAATTACTAAGGTTGAGAATAACTGGCTTGTTATTAGCAGCAATCATTATACCACGAAGTAGTATACAAGCAGCACAAAAATACTGAACCCAGAAACATCTTTTAGGGCTTTGGAAGGGCTTATTCTTCTTTGGAAGACTGACTGTAATGGTATCTGAAATGGTAAGCTATACCTTAATTCCCTGATGTTTACTCAGAGACAAAATGCTTTCTGCATCAAAACTCAAAGACATGCAAGGGTAAAGATTAGTGAGTTTATATATGGACACATAGGGACCAGCATTTCTCATATAGCTCATAAAATTATGGGACACTCATGGGTTACACTGTATATAACACTAACTCTTTGGAAAATACTATCTGTAATATTTAAATTCAGAAAATGAGTGTAGAATTACTGGTGTATTCAGCAGTAGGGCAGTTGCATTGTAAATCAGCTCTTCAGAACACTAAAATATTTCTGTCAACAGGGAGGAGAACAGACTGTGCAACTGTGAACTATCAGTTTGCTGTCAAACCCTTCTCTTAATCTGACAGTGGTCCTCACTGTTAAAACTTAAGTGATGGCATTCCATAAAACTATGCAGAGGATTAAGATCATTTAGGATCTCTCCGCCTTGGTTTGATGGTCACTTAATTATAGCTTATAAGACCACTGGAAATAGTTCCCACTGACTAAAGTGCCTAGAAACATTCAGTATATAAAAGCTACTAGTAGGAATAAAATTTTTTATATGGTATTTTTAGTTTTGTTAATGGAAAATGTTTCATAATGGGGCATCTCGAGGGCAGACTTTCAGCTAGAGTTAGATAAATAATTTACATTTTCACCCTTTAAAATCTTTCTCTGGAAACACAAAGAGAATTTTACTATTATTTTGCCATGGACAAAAGTTATGGCTCCTAGAGTCCTCAACCCAAGTATGAAATTCCGGTTGCCAACATGACAAGACCATGTCCCCAGTAAGAAACCAACAATCCAGGTTTAATTCACTTGGGGGAACTGTCTGTGTCAGGAAGGTTAGAGAGCTTTTTTGTGGAGAAAGGATTGCTGAGAATGAATACCTTGACATTCAGCTATGGTATTGTGCATCGGGCAACGTCACAGTACTATCACATTGAGTACAGGGAAAAGATGCTTGAATTCCATACCAACCAAATTTGGGTAAGTGTTTTAACAACTTGGCAGTGCATGCAAACTTTCTCCATTTTTCTCTCTTAGCCCTGTCTTGAACACTGAACACCTAGATCAGGCATAGACCACACCTGAACACTGTGGGTATGTTCTGCAGTCAGATTATCAGAGGTAATTAATGTTTCCTCCTTTGATATATGTATATGTGTGTGTGTATGTGTGTGCACACATACCTAGATATTTATGTATACATGCATATCTACATCTGTACCTATAGGCCACTTTTACATGACATTCCTGATATTGCTACAAAACATCAGAACTAAACCATTCACTTACCCAGTTAGGACAGTCTGCAACAGTCCAGGAGCAGGACAGCCATCTTGGGTCATCTCTGTGGATTTTTATGAGTTTAACCTTCTGTCACCAAAACAAATCTAAGAAATACTTGGATAACTCCAAGCAACAGGGAAACAGTCTGGTGTCTGTTTGGTTTCAGACCCTTTGGCAATAAGCAACTAAACCCCATCACTTAAGCTCAACATTGAAAGAAGGAGATAGGACTGACCCCTCCAGCAACAACGTTTAAAACACCCACCTGGAGACTCACATTCAAGTCTTCTGTAGAGTAATGATTTTAAACCATATTTTTTGTTTTCCAAGAGACTGACATAATTACTAGACTACGAAAATTTGACAGTTCTATTTTGCCAAACAATAATAAATTCAGGAAATTTGCAAATAGCTGCAGGCTTCTCTAGAACTTGTGTTCTTTAGGGAGCTTTGGATTATATTTCTTGTTGATAATAACAACTACAACACAGTAATAATAACCACAACAGTAATTGCAGCACTCTGCTAAAAAACAGATCTGTATGAATGGGCTACTTTCATGATCTACATCAGATACAGTAGTCACTAGGAAATAAAAAAACCCAGAGATTATTTAATCTTTAAGGTTTGATTTTTTTTTCAGATTGGTTGTATGTTGTTTTTATTTGTTTATTTGTTTTTGTTTGTTTGGGGTTCGTGTTCGGTGGTGGATTTTTTTTGGTTTGGTTTTTTTTTTGTTTATTTTTCCTGCAGATCCAGTATCCTGCATGGTTACAAATTAGAACAGCCCTCAAAGTCATATTACATTGGTTGCATTTAAAAATTCCTTCTTCAAAATGTAGTAACACTCCACAATCCAGAACATCTGTAGACAAAGATAAACCAGCCAAATAATGAAAGCATTTCCTACAGAGCAGCCAGGCAGCCCAGGATATATATGAACACTGCAAACATTTTGTGCAGCTAGATATGCTTGTCAAAATTTTCACTTAAAAGCAGATTTCAAATTCTGTCCCTAAATATGGCCATTAGAAAATAAGTAGCTCCTGGAAATAATAAAATGATACCACAGTGTTTTTATTAAAGGGTGAAATTTTTCTCATCGTGATGAAAGCAAAATGTAATTAAATCTACTACTCCACCTTGATGCAGTTAAAGTCACTGATTTGTTTCTTAGATATCAAAAAGATATTTGACCAAGTCAAATAGACCTTCCTTTCCTATACATTGTGAAAGCCTGGATTTGACTTTTTTTGCTTTTTTCCCCACTAAGAGTATGAGGTTTGGTCAGTGATGGGTTATCATACCAATTTTTTCTTCATAGGATCACTGGACAAGAAAATCAATCTTATCTTGCTCTTTAATTTCATACATTTTTCAGAGGGTTCAACTAACAGGAAAATGCTCAGATTTGAAGTATCATTGTTGCTAACAGAAACAAATTAGTCATGTACACAGTCACTTTTATCTTATTTTTAACCTCTGGTTTGTACCTCCTAACTTTACTTCTATGCTCAGGGAATTTCAATGCAATTGCCGTACACTAAGGCTATGTACAAATTCCAGTGCTATTAAAGCTAATTAAAACCATTCTTTCTCATTAGGTGGAATCCTCTGAAGTTAGGAAGGATTGAACAGCAAAAAAAATTATATAATTTTAAGACATTAAATTTTAAATATAGAATTGCAAACTACAACTTTCTATTAATGTCCTGCCAGACAGTTTTTACAAATGTATACAGTCTCATGTGTATAAGAAAGAAGACTAAAGAATAAAGTTTTGTAGAATAAAATAAAATTCTGAAAGATAACTTTGATATTTTTACTTTTTTTTATATATATATATATATATATATGTTTTATTAATAAGACCAAGATAATAACCTTGGAATTTGATGGAAACATGGTTCATGCCATTCCTGTCCATCTGTCTTCCTTTGATCACATCTTGTCCACTCCAGACAAGAAGTGTACAGGCCCAATTCGGGTGCATGTTGCAAATCTTCATTTCATAAAGTAAAAACTGATTGAATAATTATACTTTAGCTTTGGAAAAATTCGCCTTTTGACTTTTGCTCCATCCATTTCTCCCATCAAACAGATAGCTGCTGGGTGAGGCAGGCACTTTTTTTAACTAACAGCTGAACTATTCCTTTATCACCTTTTTATTTTGAATGTTCTTTCTTCCCCATCTCACTGAAGGGGCGTTTGTAATTTTAGAATTCATTAGATGAATCCAAAGATATAGGTTAGGTGGATTTCTGTGGAAATATCTACAGCAAGTCACCAAAATCAGTTTACTTTTCTTGTGTTCAATCTTCCCAGACTGTCTTAATTTAAGAAGAAACAAACCAGTGCATTTAATAAGCTCTGGCATGCATGACCCAACACTTAACACAATTCAATTAGATATGGAATCAAACATGGGCTACTTTGCACAACTTAATACATGTCGGGTGGCATGGAAAGAACAGGAAGTCTTGTTCAAATGAATTTTTGGCCCTGTTTCTATGAGAATACCTGTGGGAATTGAAAGAAAGAAAAGAAATTATAAAAATATTTAAATATTCTTGCCCGCTACAATTCATTATGAGAACCATGAGAAAAGAAAGGACAACAGTTTACTTTACATTTCAGACATTTCCTGACACCTATCAGGAAATTCATCTAACCAAAAGGAATAAGATTTCGATTTCACTTTTCATGTTCAGTAGCCGTTCAGAGGCGAGGAGCCTGATGGAAGTCGGCTTCCTGCAGTGGCAGCTTTCCAGGCAGCCAGCCCTGGAGAACATGAGCCTCTGTGGAGCACAGCTGGTCCAGCTGCCTCACACTGGAGCCTTCAAAGTTATAGCTTTTCATATCATCTTCTTTCAAGTAAAGGAAAGAAAAAATGGACAACATTAAAATGTGTGGCCTCTGATATCTATAATTTAAAGTGAAGTGGCACTTCTTTGGTGGGAGAGTTCTTACACACTGTAAGCCATCTGAAAGTCAGACCTTTTAGCCTAAACCTGTTCTCGTAAGCCAGTCACTAGAGGAAGATAAATGTCTTCAAACTTATCTCCCTCCAAAACATGCTTTCTAACTCTACTTCCTGTGATGCTGTATGCACCACAGTGCTTCTCTTGGTCTTCTGTGGAGAAGTAGGTAATTTTTTCCTTTCTGGAGCTCATCTGTTGTCGACAGACACACTTACAACCTCTCCTCTGGGCTTGGAAGTAAGAATTACTTTTCTGATTTCTGTGATAACTTCTGGAAGACCTAGATTGGATGTATAAGGTAACAATTTTTAGCCTGTGATATATGGCTTAGCTGCACTGGGTTTGTAACCATACCAGCAGTTTCATTCTTGGCCTCCTTCACTATTAACTGAAATATATTAAAAATACCATGGGAATGATTTAGTGTGGAATGATCACCTTGAATATCCTACAATGTCTAAAATGGCACAAAGCACCTACGTGTCAAAGTTTTTTAGCATCAGCTGTTGTCAGAAATGAAGTTATCTTCTGGTACTTTTCTTTTGCACATGCATCCAGATTGCATAATGAGATAGTAAAGCTGTTTGTTTAGATGTCTACATTGCGAGAAGTTTCAACCATTCAGGGCATCTTCCCACTGTTTTCATATTCATATTAATATTCTTATTCATATTCATTTTCATATTCGTATTTGATATTCGGTATGCAACATTCATATTCATATTCAGTGTAGAGCTCACAGTATGCTGCTGTCCTGGTGGGAAAGGAGTCAGGTCATATCCCAGACTCAGCAGGCCCACCTGGTGCAAGGAAGTCTCTCACCTCCCCAACTCGTTCTCATCCTCTACTGAATTCCCAAAGGCTTTAATTTCTATCATCTCAACCTCCTCTGTTTAAAATGCACTCTGAAGCCTGAAGCTTACCTAACCTAAAAATCTCTTTAATTCTCTTGTTATCATTATGCTGCTCATCCCTCAGCATGGCCATCAGATCTCTGCCTGCTGTCCCTCTTCACCTTCAGCCTGGAGCAATTGTAGTGACTACTCACAGGCTGGCCAGGATACTTGAAGAGAGAGAGTGAGGTTATACCATAAATAAGAAGGTTAAATAAAATTACCATTGAAGGAGCTCATTGCTTTACTTTAATTGTATTAATTGTGTCTTTAATTGATATTTATGTGTCTCCGATTACCACAGCAGGATTAGGAAAGATGAAGAGAAGGCAGACACAAGTGCAGAGCCAGTAATGTACTGTTCTTTTGTACTAATGGTGCTCTATTTATGATCATATGAAGCTTAAATTACATTCCATTAAAATACAGCTTCTCTTTTTATTTTGTTATGTCAGAAACCAAGTGTAAGATCTACCTTTAATACAAAAATAACCTAATTGAGCCTCAAGAGCTGAGCTAAATCCTGTTAGTGCTCACCCCCGAGCTCTGTCCCCTCTTTCTCCCCCACTCCTTGTGTCCTGTTGTTCTGCTAAAACCTCTCCTGGTTTGCAACAGGAGCAGAGAAGAGTTTTACATCCTACATATATTTTCAAACCATGTACAGAAACTGTAATGCAGCAGTGCAGGCACTCCAACTAATATACTAATTAGATGCAGATGTGTTCTGCCTCTTGGAAAAATAAGACCAACTGGATGACCAATAAGAGCCAAATGGGTAATTTCTTTTTAAACAAATTGGTTTTATTAACTTAAAAACGCCCATAATCCAACTAGTCTGGCAGACTTTGGATACTCTGAAACCACAAGCAGTATGCGATATCTGTTATTATCTCATACTGCTTTTGGCTGTGATCATGCCATTCTGAATCAAGGACTAACATGTAAGGCTGAAGTCTCTCTTAAATAAAGGGTAGCATGTGTGAGCACTGCCCCAGGAGATGGCCAGGAAATGAACTGTGATTCAGGCTAAATTCTTTCCTTGCTCCCTACTTTCTTCATCAGGAATGCATTTGTACGCTCTGCCAACACAAAGCCCAGCTCTCAACCACCCTCTGTAAGCAAAGAAGGGTGCTGTTAGGGGGAAGAAATCCATGTCAGTCTTGCTCTTAATGGAGAGGAAGGATTTTAGTGGTAGCTTTCAATGTTACTCATAAACCGATCAGCCACCAAGGCACAGGGGATAGCAAGACTGACATATTAAAGGTTAACATGGGGCTCTTTTGTCTAAGAGATGCTTCTGTCAGAAAATAAATTCTTATTTAGTTTACACCTTTGATGGGAGGAATGTGATGCTAGTGCAAGCAGAGATGCTTCAGTGTCAAAAGGATCCCAATGAACATGAACCCCTTGCTGTCTCTTGGCAACTTTGACTTTCCTGAGTGACAGAGGATGGAATGAAGGGCCAAGAGTTGCACACTTTTTTGAATATTTTAGTTTCTTTTTAAATCAACATATTTTTATTCCCCTCTGACACTTTTATTTATGTGGAAAATTATTGTTTACTAGAGACAGGAGCAAAAACAGTGGGTATTGTCAATACTATTTGGAAACACAATGGTTGGAAGAACCGACACTCAGTATCTGTACAGTTTGGGCTACCAGGGCTCACTGCACTGCACTGATCTACTTGAACCCTCTGGCACCACTTGACTTCTGAATCCTCCTCTTTGGGTGAAGACTAGTGGTCTGGGAGGGCAGCCAGAGGTTTCAACTTCAGAATGAGGGATTACAGGCTACTGAATGACATCTGGGAATTACTGTGGGAGGTCTCTATTTTTCTGGTCACTTAGAGTAAGTCTCTTTTTTAAAGACATACATAATTCAACAAATAAATACAGTATCTTTGAAGCCTAGCTATAGTATCAGTGAAACCTAGGTGCGCATTTTAACCTTGGAGAGCAATAAAAGAATAATAATAATGGCAATATTCTGACCCGTGAAAGCAATAAAAAACTATAGGAAAAGAGAAAGAGGAGATAAGTTATCATCAAATAGAGAAACCATAGAGATCAGCTGAAAGAAGCAGAAAAAAAACCCCAAAACTTCAGTTTTTACTATTACTGATTTGAGTGAATCTAGAAGTGCCTGTCATTCAGGAATAACCCTGGGCCAGAACAGTGGGCTATGAACAGCACATTTGAATAATTACCTTTGAGTTGATTGCTAGTTCAGATTATTTGAGGTTGCAATAATTTCAGATGTAACTTCTTTAATTTTTTATTTTAGAAACATGGTAAATGAGAACTATAAGAGGTGTAAATAAGAATCTAGTGAGATTCATCTGAAAGATCCTTGTTTGAGACGATTGAAGACCAGGAGTTAAACATTAAAGAAAGAAAGACTTGTAAAGTTCCACATGTTCTATTTTAACAGAGAGAACGCTTCCATTTTTAATGTCAGAACAACTGGCAGCCAGAGCCAGATTGGGATGCTCAAGTCACATGTGACTCAGGAGCAGACGTTTTCCTCATTTAAGGAGAATTGCACATCACAAACTTCAGCCATCTCATTAATTTGCATGCTCTGTACCAGGAGGTACTGCAGAGACCTAGACCTACTCTTCAGGTAAATCCACTTGTGTTAAAAAATGTACTTTTCAAGGATTTTCACTAGAAACCAACCAGTCCCTTAAAGCCACATAATTTATTTAATGGTTAATTGCAGCTTCCAAATACAAATGTGTTTAGGTCATGCTTGCAAATATGACCTTCAAACAAAGACAGTTCTAATGCAGATCTTCAGGTCTGAGAACGACCATGAAGAAATGTAAAAATATTACAGTTAATAAATATTGAGAAATATATTTAAGTCAGTCCTTTTCAAGTTTCTCAATTAATGAAAAGAAAATTTGTATGAAATGGTCTAGTTAGTAATTCACAAATTACGTCAGGTTCCCCAGAGAACCTTCTTTAGCTTCCTGCAACTGTGTGATGCTTTTCCTCCATGGGTCAAAGCAGAGTTCCTTGACTACAACAGGAAAGAGCAGGAATGCTCTGGGTGCATACACATGGCTAGGAAAGTTTTACGGTCTTACTTTTTTTAATGGTAGACATACTTTGGAAACAGCTGCAGGATTCCTATTTTAGGTTTCATTTTCCAAAGCTGTGCAGCAGTTATTTTGGCATCTAATACATCTGGACTTTAATCATGTTCTCACAGCTCCACGTTGTTTGAAAGAGTATGTGGTAGAGCTCTTGCATTCATAGGATCATTCACAGTATCAAACCACAGAACTATTTCATTTGGAACAGACTTCTGGCGGTCATCTCAACCAGCTTTCTTCTAAGCCAGACTAAATTCAGGACTAAAAATCCAATTAGAGTTAAACCTTTATTTTTTAGAAAAGGTAATTTTTTAGTCTGGCAGTTTTATACCCCAAGTGATGGTTCCCAAGCTTTCTGTTCTCAGGCAATGTTGTCTGCCTGCATCATCATTGCACTAAATATAGTCAGTCTGTGTAAAAGACACTCTCAAATCAGTGTGAGAAATATAGTTCACCTACCATGGCTCTGCAGACAGTCAATGATGTGGGGATGAAAATCTGGCATTTTTTTGTTTTAAAATGTATAGAATGACCATAGTTAAATATATGGCTCTAGCCTAAATAAAGTTGTACTCTCATCTGGCATAATAATAGTTAGGTAATATAGATTCCTTGTATGATTATTATGACAGATTGAAATTAGATCTACATGCAGTTACAGATTCCATATCAAATGAGACATGCATTCATTAAGATCTTTAAGAGAAACATCTCAAACATCCAAGGAAGGAGTTGGTTTTGGAGCTTTTATCCTATAATCAAAATCAAAAGACTGATGTGATTAAGTACCAGTCTTGTTGGAGGACTTTACTTCTCAACTGGTAACATCTTATGTATCTGATTTTCAGTTCTGTTTTTAAAGGTTAATTTTACCACTCTTTTTCTTCACTACTCTATGCAATTTTTTTTTATCTTTCAGAAGCCTACTCTGACAGTATTTCATGAACTGTTATACAGTTCTGACACTCCAGGCTCCAGCTAGTCAATGGCTTAGTTTCTACCCTGGCTGTATTTGCCTGTGACAGAGGTATAATCACTAACAACACTGTGGAGTGATTTGCAATCACATAGTTATTGTCCCAGATTTGGATAAACTTTCAGAAAATCTACTCTGTAAAGGATCACAATGAGATGTGGGAATAGCTTGTATCTTAATTTCATAGAAAGTATCAGGATAGCTTTCTGTAATAGGAAGAGTTGTACTGCAAAACAGACAACTGCTGTGTACAAACCCAAAAGCTGCTGCTTTGCTGGACTCTGAAAAGCCAGATGGTTTTATTAGTCTTGCCACTTGCTGGAGAAGCCACTGATTCTGCCAGTGTTTGGGTAATAGCTCTGCCCCGGGATCTGTCAGAGCTAAGGCACATCCATCTGGCAAAAGGTTTAGCGCTGCACGAGAACTCCAGTCTCATTAACAAACACAGAGCAGCATGCTCTGCTGCCAAAGACAGACTCTGTCAGAGCTGCCTTCCCAGCATTTGATCTGTGCACACATTGCAGTGCTGACTTAGCCCTGCGTGCACTGTGAACCCATGTAGCACTGTGCATGTCCATTCATCCTTTCTGGAGGTGAATGACTGCTGATCCTGAAAACTGCTAAGACAGCAGTCTTAAATGGACATAAAAAGACTAAGCCCCTATACGTAGAGACAGTAGCTACTAATTTATGTAATTTGGAGAAGGGTTCACTCATTGTGTTTATGTGTAACATTTGCTAAAGTAGCCACCTAGAAATACAAGTACAAGGCTGGCGTAAGAATTCTTGAGAAAGAAAAGTCAGGGTCAGTTCTACAGAGTTTCTAAAGTTCATTACTTTATAGGGTCTATGGAGTAGAATGTGCTGGTGGGTAGTTACAATGTTATAAAGTTATTCAATTTCTGGAATATCAGAAGTTAGAAAATTAGAGCAGAAGAAGTTATCCAGAGTTTAATTGCTGGAGGAAGCACAAACAAAATACAGTTTGGACAAAAAGGGTCTCTGAGGGGGACTTTCAGCAGGGTCATTGTGACTGTGAGCTTTCTGAGCCTTCTTAAAAGCTTCAAAAGCATCTGTACAGGGCCCAGTATGAAGGATCTTGCCTCTAACAGAAATCTTTGAGTATGTGGTTCAAAAAGAAATAGTCGTGGATTCAGTAAACAGGTCACCATGTAAGCTTTTTTTAATTTAGCCTATGCCATTTGACTGGTGACAGAATATGGGTAGTTTTTATCAACAGATAATTTCATTATTTGTATCATACAGCTATCTTTTCAAAATCTCTGGAGAACTGTAGAGATATGAATCAAGCTGCCTTATGACAAATGCTAAGCCACAACTCCCTATCACTACATGAAAGCACTTTGTTAAAAAAACCAAATGCTAAAGTAACACAACAGTGAATTTGAATTAAAATAAGTGGCCTAGAATCACAGTGGTTTTGCTTGAGAATAAGAAATGGGAAATATAACCAGATAGTAATCTTTTTTCCAAATATTTCTTATGCATTGAGAAAGTATGAGAAAATCATCCTGTGTGAAGCTAAATTATCTCCACTGTCTTTTGAATTTTCAACTTCCTTTAAAAAAGAAAAAAGAATAAAGAGTAGTCAAAACATGGATTTTCATATTGTAGAATTATGCCTTATTAAAGGAGAAGTTAGGTTGAAACTGTCACTTTGGTTTCTTTTGGTACTCCAAGTCATATACAGTACTGAGACTGACACTACCAGAGGCAATCATTTAATTACTGACAGTCACTCTCTCCTCAACGTATATTCTGCTTTACTGATACTTTTCTTTACAGAAGTGAGAAAAGTGCATGCCAATGGCCAGCATTTTTCACAAATGTAAACTTTCATTCTTTATATTCTTTTCAGAGGATGATGCACTTGGCTGCTCCTGGAAAATACATGAATCACGGTTTCCAAGATCTTTGTCACGGTTCCTATTGTAACAAAAGCTAGATGGACAACTGGCAATAATTTATGCAAAGGATTTCACCACTTTTTCTAGTTCAGAAGTTAACTTCAAGACAACTGTGAGAATTATGAATTTAGGCACTCTCCACTGCTGCTTAATTTCTTGAGATGAGTGAATAGTAGTCTGACAGTGGTTCACAATCTGTCTGGTGAAAATATTTGTTCCTTGTTGTAGGTTTTGTCCCCTGATTGCTCAGTCTAAGTAGGTGTCGGAAACCTGAGTGTGCACCACTGTGTGCATGTGACCAGACTATCCCAGCTGGTCACTGCACAGTTTACATGAATGAATAAACTTTGTGAATTTATAGGTGTTAATCCAAGCTTTAGAGATTACAAAAGTTCCTAGATGGCCCTTCAATCTTCCAGGAAAAGAGTGAGTAAGCACAAATGGGAAAAGAAAACTGCTAGAAATAAGGAGAGCATGTTGAAAAATTTAAGTATTCCCTTTTCTTCCTTGGCTCAAGAAATATCCTTATATTTGGCCGTATGCATATCCAGGCTTAAAAATAGCTGGAATCTTTCCTGACTAAGAGGGAGAAGGGTATAAACCATATGTATTGGCTGTCCAATAGACTTACAGCTACATGTGAATATACTTGTGTGGTCCTGGCTGTGACTGATGTCATCATGTGTCTATACAGATGCCTGCCAGGTACACGGGAAAGAAATCCATCCCCTGCTGTAGTAATAGCATTACCCTTCCTGCACAGAGCCCTAGCCAGCTTTGAGGAGCTTGGAAGGGGTTTTTAAAGGAAGTCTATTGCTGATTTCAGTGAATAAGTGATGTGCATACTGCAAAGCTATTTATTTATGAATAATGTACATAGTGTCCTTTTAACCCTTATAATAGGAACAGTATTTGAAAGCTCTTGTTTTTCTTCTGAGACTTCTTTCCAGCTGCTTCACTGTGCAAAGGCTTCCTTCCCCGATTTTCTTTCAGGAGCACAGCACAAGTGTTTTCTAGCTTGTTTGTTTGTTTGTTTGTTTGTTTTTTGTTTTTTTTGTTTGATTTGGGTTTTGGTTTGGTTTGCTTTGGTTTGGTTTGGGTTTGTTTTTGTTGTTGTTTTTTTAATTAATCCACCTACATAGTCTCTGGTCGCTGTCATAACTCTACCACCATTGTTCTGCCCTATGCTTCTGGAGACAACCTACAGAAAGTTAATCTACTTATGGAGCTATGGGTGATTTGGCCAGTCTTCTCCATGTCCCATGGCCATGTTTAGGGTATGGACTTCTGTATTTCATCTATTTTACTTCCAAAATAAAGTTTATTACACTTTTTTTTTTTCTCTGAATGAAATTATGTTCTTTTCAGTTTCAAGATTTCATCCAATTTGTGTCTTATCAAGGAAAAATAGGAAATAATAAAGGCTGAAGGACTTCCCTAAGCATGAATTTTCTCTCCAGAAGGATGAAGGGGACAGTTTTCATGAGGATACCACTAACATGTATAAGCTGTACCAACACTGGCATAGTGATGCCAGAAAACTATATCAAACTTCTAAACAGAAAGACATGTGGGATTGTTGGACAAGATGAAAAAGAAGCTAAGATAGCAGTGACTGAGAGAAGATAATTAAATGAAGAGGATTTTGCAATTCCAGAGAACTCAAGAGAAGGACTGTCTACCTGAGGGAAGAGAGCTTCAGGTTTGGTTCAATCTGTTGTTTCTGTCTATTTTCAGGGTATGGTGTGATGCTGCTGCTGACAGAACTGCTATTTTTTCTACCACCTGTTTCAGATTAAATAAGAAGGGTGTTTGTTTTTTTTTAGTAATGAAGATAGAAAATAGTGGAAGTTATGTATAGAAGCTGAGCTGAATTCCTACAGTTGGATACTGTTTTGGAATATTTTTTCAGATTTAAATTTTGTTATATAAAGTTTTTTTTAAAATTCGTTTCAGAAGATAGCTATTTTACCAGAATTCATCAATCCATCTATCTAGTTATCTGTCTATCTATCCACCCAGTGGATTTTTTTATCCCAGAGAGAATAATAATGTAGAACTGTTCATGAGAACTGGTATTTTTTGTAGCTGTGGATAAAAAATGAAAATTTTAAGAAAATTTTCCCCATTCCCTGTGCCAAAAGGGTGTATGTAGCTACTGTCCATATATATCTTTCCCAAATGTATTGCCTTTTTTTTCTTCTAAGTTCTTCCTCACATATTTTTAATAAGTTTTGCCTATACAATTTTGTGTTCTACACTTGTCATTGTCATCTTCTCACAAAGTTTCTAATATATATAAATATTTAGAACTCCGCCCAGTAAAACAGAACAATCAATTACAAAGTAAAAAAAAATCCCTGGAAATGAACCAAAACATACC
Organism: Empidonax traillii; assembly: GCF_003031625.1. Taxonomy (NCBI): domain Eukaryota; kingdom Metazoa; phylum Chordata; class Aves; order Passeriformes; family Tyrannidae; genus Empidonax; species Empidonax traillii. Next base: position 1,450,675 of record NW_020955484.1, on the reverse strand, counting down.
TCCTCTGCAACTGAAGAGCCTCAAACAAGCTAAGGCTAAGGAGGTTTAATTTGGTCCCTCATCAAATAGACTATACCTCTGTGAGAAATCAGATTAGACAGGAAATGAGCACAAATTTACAAAGCCCTGAAATTCTAGAAAAAAAATAAGTTGATTCCAACCACTATCCAGATGCCCTCTGACAGCATTTCCCTCCCATCTCTGCCCTTTTATTCTGCTGGACTAGCTGCAATCTCTGGTAAAGGAACTCAGTCAGGATTGACAATGACTTTTCTGTGCTTACTTTGCTAATACCTGCTGCAGTGTGAAAGATGCATTTTGTCTCAAAGCCCAAATCAGAAAATGTAATGTTTATAAGTGAAGCAGTGGGGCTTCTCCTCCTTTTCTTTAACTTTTTTATTTTTTCTTACAACACATTAGCTGAGGAAAAGTTTGGCAGGTTAAATGGCTGGGTGCTTTTTGGTTTGGTGCACTGCATTCACTCATTCCGTCTGTGTTAAAATGAAGACATAAAACAAAGAGATTTAGTGTACACCAGCAATTTTGCAGATAACATCAAGCTGAGTGGTGCTGTTGACACACCTGAAGGACAGAATGCCATCCAGAGGAACCTGGACAAGCTCGAGAATCTCAACCCACGGAAAACTCAAGACCAAGTTCAAGGTGCTGCACGTGGGTCAGGGCAACCCCTGGAATTAATACATGCCGGGGGATGAACAGATTGAGAGCAAACCTACTGAGAAGGACTTGGGGTGCTGGTGGATGAGTCTGGACGTGACCCAGCAATGTGCACTCACAGCCCATAAAGCCAAACATGTCCTGGGCTGCATCAAGAGAAGTGGATCTGGGGAGGTGATTCTGTCCCTCTACTGCTGTTGGAGAGAGTCCAGAGGAGGACACCAAGATGATCAGAGGGATGGAGCACTTCTCCTATGAGGAAAGGCTGAGAGAACTGGGATTGTTCAGCCTGGAAAAGAGAAACTTGAGAGTGGTGTAATTGTGTTGAACAATCTTTTTGTTTTGAACAATTAGTCACCCTGAAGGTGGTGAGGCACTGGAATAGATTGCCCGGGGAAGTTGTGGTTCCCCCATCACTGGGAGTGTTCAAGGTTAGGTTTGATGGGGCTCTGCACAACCTGGTCTAGTGAAAGACGTCCCTGCCCAAGGCAGAGGGTTGGAACTAGATGACCTTTAACGTCTCTTCCAACCCAGACCATTCTATGATTCTACAATTCCATGACTTTACACTGGTGTGGTCAGCCTTCAGAAACTGCTTTGATGGTTATTAGACTTCTAGCTCAGAGTTAAAAAAAATATAAATAAATAAAAAAAAAAAATAAAAAGAACCCCACACAAACAAACATGAAGAAGTAAAAAAAGAAAACCTACTGAGACAGGGCAGAAAAGAGGTAAGGCACAAGTGGTGACAAGCCACTTAAGCTTTCTTTAGCTGGGTTTTACCCAGAATATTTCTTTGGATGGACAGCACAGCTGTAATAGTATTGTAACATTTAGGGATGGAATAAGTCCATATGGCTCATCTAGATTCATTCATTTATCTTTCTAGCTTTCATGCTATATAATATTTTTAATCCTCTAAGTACTTGCATATCTATTTTTTTTCCCCAGTATGTTCCTGAATAAAGCATATACTGCTACTTTTGGTATTAAGAGATTACCCAGTGCAGAAAAAAGTGAACTCCCTTGGCATGTGCTTATTTCATTTGCCTAATTTTATTGATAAATTATTCAAAGAAGTGATATTAGTGGTTCTACAATACTTCCGGTTCATCAGGTCATATTAAAAATGTTGGACTATTAGGTTGGTGGGGTCCCAAAGAACAACACTGAGAGTGAATTTACAATCTATATTTCAGAATAATCCTTGTATACACAGTGTCAGAGTCTGTTTGTGAGATATTCCTATAAAATAGAATTGTCAGTGCAGCCCCATCCCTGGAGTCAGGGGTGAAATCTGGGACCTTTTTTTAAATGCAAGATTTTCCTGTCATCCTTCTCCTTACTGCTTTGAAGATGATTGCAATCAGGAGCTACACATAGGCAGCCATTTTGTGTATTATCTTTCACTTCCCCCATGCTTTCAAAGTGCTCTAGGAGGATTTTTGCTGAAGATTTTCCAATCACCTTTTTCTTCCTTTTACTGGTCTGTGTAGAAAATATCTATAATGGGGTGCAATTGAGAGATTCTGATTGTCCCTCCATTCTGTTACCTAGGAAACAGACTTGTGGATATCCAGCTTTTTCCTTCATTATTGAAGATGCCATTTACAGTTGATTTCCTCCTATGTCTCCTTTACTGTGTACACTACTGAAAAGGAAAAGACAGAATAAAGCTTGTTTTATTGTTTGTTTTGCTGTTTTAAGGTGTTATTTGTTTGGAGAATATTTGGGTTATAAAGTCTGAATACATTGTTCATGACAGACAGCTATGCCATGGGCAATACAGATAACTGAAAATATCACATAATTAATTTCTTTCTTTTTTCTTTCTTTCCTTCCCCCCCCCCCTCGTTCTGCTTATTGGAAAAGAGACAAATGAAAGTTGGTTAGATTCCCTCAAATTCTCAAATATATTTATACCTGTGAAACATGATCATGGTATTAATTATTCTACAATTCAGATCAAAAACTAGAGGTATAACTGAGAGCAGATTTGTTTCCTTCCATTCATTTAATGTCTTCTTATGTACACTGAAGCGGAGGAAAGTATTAATTTTGCAGCTGGGATATGTCATACTCTATTGAGGATGGATCTTAATCAGTATGAGGACTTTAACACTAAAAAGCTCAAATTCGACACCTTTCTCTGAAAAGGTGTAAATGGTGATTCAGTCTACTATTTACCTGCAGTATAAATTTATTTTCAGTAAAATAAAATATATTAACCATTAAGACCTTTAGATATTAATTTCTATGTGTGTTTTTCTCCTCTCTCTGCTTCCTTCTTTTTACTCTTTTCCTTTGTTCTCATTCTTACTATTTTGGCTCCTTCTATTTCCTTTCTTCCTCTCATCACTCGCTTTTATCTTTTTCATCTTTTTCCCCTTTATCTTTATCTGTCCCTCTTAATATTTACGCTGTCTCTTTCATAATTGTTTTTCTTTTACAGTGTCTTCCTAGCCCCCTCTCCCTTTTCTTCACCTCCCAGGAAGCATCCCTCTTTTTAGAAATATACCATATTTAGTTTCAAAGTCATGTCCTGCCCATTCTGATTTGAAAATTATTTATACCAGTAATAAAAAGTACTGAAGGTCTGGTTAGCAGCAAAGAAAGTTGTTTATAGGCTGGAGAAGAACAGAAAAGCATTAGGCATTTCCTTACTGTACCAGTTTCTTTTCATGTGCATCTCTCACTTTGCCTCCCCCATGTTTGGGTAGATCATCCTAGGACCACCAAGCTTTTGCCTCCACCCCTGTCCCCCTCCCCCCCGAGTAGCCTCACTCAGTTCCTCAATTGCAGACCTCCTTCCTTGCCTAATTTTCTATTTTACCTACTCTACCTTCCCCCCGCAGCCTTCTCAGTGCAGTTTACTCTACCTCTCTCTGCCTTGCCTCCATTATCCTCAGATTGTTCCTTCCTCTGATTACATCTCTGTCCTTTTGACCTCAGGATGACCACAAAGTCACTCTGGCTCTGAATTTGTTTTGTTTTGTTTTGTTTTCATTTGTGGGGGGTATTTTGGGTTTTTTGTGGTATGTGTCTCAATGGTGTTTTTCCCTTTCCTCTCCTCACAGTCTCCTTTTCCTCTGTTTCTCATCTCTAAGCAATTTTAGCATAATTAGCTACCCAAGCTGGAGCAAAGCAGGTAGAGTTGGACAGAAGCTGCACATTAGAAAAAAAACACAAAACAAAACAAACAAACAAACAAAACCAGACAAAATCTGACATTTATGTCAAAATGACTGTCCTGCAATTCAGAGAGAGAAAAGAAAGGAAGAATAAGGCCTCTTCCCATTAGTCAGTGGTGGCAGAGGAAGGATGGCAATGACAATGATCTTTAGGGTCTTACTCTTTAATTCTCCAGCCTCGAGTCTGCACTTCCTACTATAGTTCTCTCTTCCACAAAGAAAAGGTGCCTCAGGTACTAATGTACCCTTCCAACTGCCTGAGGAAACTCAGACAACAGACTTGAGAGAAGGCAAACAAAATGATGATCAGAAATTACAGCCAATTTCTTTCTGGACACACTAATGGAAGCAGGAGAAGAGCTGGGTGTATTTTGTGTTCTTATACTTCATCTGCAGGCGGTGCTTTGTTCTGCAGACATGGAGGTGGTAGAGGAATGGTAGAGAGGGAGGAATATTAATTTATTGATGTTAATTATTAACTGAAGCCGACAGGATTGTTTTTGATCAAATGTTTTCCTGGTTTCATCAGAAAATGTTAATGGGTGGGGAACAAACCCAGAGGTTTTCATAGGAATATATCCATTTCTAACACATTTCTATTGGGAAAACTTTTCCAGTCTAGGTGGGCACTTCTGTCCAAAACTCTTAAAATGTACATCCTGCCCCACTATAATAATTATTTTGGCTAGAAATTTCAGAGGAAATTTTTCCAACTCCTTTTTTTCCTAATGGAGATGTTGATTTGAATCTGTGTGTTCCATACTTCATATAGATGTTTCTGCCACAACAGAACTGATTTGTCTTTAGTGAGGTTTCAGTTCTCATTTTCATAATGGGCCTTGATTTTACATCAGGATTTAAGATTTACTTTTTATCTTGATAAGTTTCAGGGGGTAGGAAAAATTCATTATTATACAAATACATTCCAAGAGGCAAATTTCAGAAACCTGATGCATATCTGCCCTCTCTCCCTCCTCAACGCACAACACCCTGAATCATCTTTAGCTCTGGATCCCTTGGGCTCTTCAGGACCTCCACATATCTCCCGAGAGGCCTAAAGAAAAGAGACACCAAGTACATAGCGTGAGAGGCAGCCTGAATAACCAGTTTTTAAGAAAGGCTCAGTTGAAATCTTCAAGAACCAAGTCTAAAAGAAGTATTTTTAGTAATAAAATTAAATATTTTGTTATATGTGCACTATAATGATAATAATTACAGAAGTTCCTTGCTTTCCTCAGTGGTGCTCTTTATCTTGAGTCAGGGTGAATCAAAGAGCCAAACTGAAAGTGGAGTGTCTGACTTGTGACCTATGGCATCCTTCTGCTAGCTGGAGTGGCCATGGACAGAACACACATAGTAAACCTCTGTCCTTTGAATAATCCGGTGGGACTGATGTTTTAAGAGGTAACTGTTACTTCAGCAAAGGCTTGCAAACAAGTTATTATTGTCTGAGTAGAACTCAGCTTGAAAGTGAACTTAACAGTGTATAAAATAACCAACAATAACAATAGCCAAACCTTCTGGGTCGTGACATGTGAAGGCCATGCCCAAAAAAGAATCTCCTGTCCCTTCCTCTGTATTCCTCTCCATTAGGGAGATTTCTGGAGGATGATGGGCTTTGTCGCAGCACTTGGTCGGCAGAGTAGGATCTACAGCCTGGTCTGCTCACATGAACATCCATGTTTATGGCTCACAGTCTAGCAATATGCGTACTCCTGAGCTGCCCACAGGCAACACAACTGGGAAAAGCTTGGAGGAAACATCTTTCCAGTTCCTAAGAAGCTCATCACACGAATCTGGTCAAAGCTGGTCACAGTCAAGTGCCACATTATTTTGCTGAATTAGGCTATGTGGTTATTATTAACAAAAACCAACAAGAACAATAACCAAACCAATAAATTGAGAACAGGATGGAAAACAGCTTGCAGTAGAGAGGTTTATGACTCACATGTCTTGTGTGAACCCCGTCTGCAGTCACGACCTAATTTCTCACCAAATATAAAAAGAAGGCAAGAAGAAAAATTCTAGTAAAGGAGATAAAGTGAAAGGCTAATACAAAACATACTAGGTAACATTGCTCTTCTCTTTGATGAGTGCATTAGAGACTAATTTCTCTTCTTTGAAAATTCTGGGGATCTGGGTATGCTTATTGAATGAGCCTACTACATTAATATTTTGTTTTCCTTGTTCTTGGACTTCACAGGTTTTAAGTTAAACCTTGATAGAATTCAATAAATCCAAATATATCCTTCCTCAATAGAATTCAGTAAATTGTGTATTTCAAAGAAGATTTGTGCAGTTTCTCTGTCTTTCTGTGAAGAGTGAGAATGTTTTAGGTTTCCTCAAAAATGCCATACGTTGCCCTATAAAGCCTTGAATCAGGAAAGCCTCCATTCAAGAAAACGTTTAACCATATGCTTGACTTTAACTTTAGGCATATGCTTAAAATCTAGCATGTGCTGAAATTGTTTCCTGAAAAGGAATGGATTTAAGCACTTGCTTATGCTCTTTCCTGGACTAGAGCCCTAGATGTTATACATCAGATTCTCCTGCTTGCACCTACAGAACTATTCAACTACTCATATTCTGGTGAGTATTTTGAAAACAATGTCAATGAGAAGGATGATACTCCATCACTGGAAAAAAAGTACAAAGAGGAGGCCCAAATTTTCTAGATATTATTGAAACTCTTATCTCTCAGCAGAAACTAGCTCTTGTTATCCACAATGCTTCTATATTGCTCCATCACCTTTTTGAGTAACCTTGTTAGTGACTTACACAGTAAATCACAGTTTTTAACTTCATTTACCTTGGGATTTTGTGATCCAAATATGTAGGTTTTTTAGTCACTGACGGCCTAGTTTAAAATCCCTAAAATGAGTTTGAATTAGTTTGCAATTTTGGAAAAAATAGATTTACTTCCTTTATTTCAGACAAAGGGAATCACAGAATCATTAAGGTTGGAAAAGATCCCCAATATCATCTAGTGAAACTTTTAATCAACCACCATCTTTTCAACTAAACTATACTATTAAGTGCCATATCCTGTAAATTCTTGAACACTCCTAGGGACAATGACTCCACCACTTCTCCTGTTCCATGCTGGACCATCCTTTAAGCAAAGAAATTCTTCCTGATGTCCACCCTGAACCTTCCCTGGCACAGGTTGGGGCCATTTCCTCTTGTTGAAACTATCACAAGTTTCCTGGGAGATAAGGATGACACCCACCTTGCTACAACCTGCAAAAGTGTGAATTGCTCAGAACTCTTCCACAAATGTAGATGCATTTCCCTATTTTCTTACTTTTTTTTTTTTTTTAAATAAGAAAAACTTAAAAGGGCTAATTTACAAAACCACCTTCTAAAAAGTCCATTCTTATATCCATTAATAATGACAAGGGTTGTCCTTATTAATACTGAGTGAAGTCCTGCTTGAAATGATACATCACTTTTATCCTTGTGTAATTACCAGAGTTTAACAATTTTCTTTTCTGTTTGCTAAACTTAAAAGAGTACAGTTTGATAAAGGGTTATCTGCAACAGAGAGTGGAGGGAAGCAGGCGGGCACACAAATCCCTTTATTTATGAATGGGATTTGTTCGCACGCTTCCTAGACCAGCCCAAATAAGTATAAGGATCAGAAACTACTGAGCAAAACTCTTTCTTGGGAAGTCAAAACCCTGCTATTTCCTAGAGATCTGACACCCTAGCACTGAATTTATGCTTCATTATAATTAGAACTGCTTGCACTCTATTAACAAAATACCTTGTAATTTGTATATACTTGGCTTTAGATGATTATGGTTATTTCACACACACCCTCTTTTCCTTGTTTCCTAGGAGATTATTAAAACACAGAGTTGAGCACTAGTAATAATGTATTATGTATTCCAGACATTGAAACACACATGACAGAACCACTAGGGGAAATAAATCACATTTTAGTATTCGATCTCAAGCAGCCTACGGGTCTGTCACTGCAGGCATATCTGCAGACACCATAGTGCTCCACTTATAGTCCTCTTGGCAGCGAAACTCCAGCTGACAAACACAGAAATACAGCTGACACTCTGCATATGCTGTCTGTATATATGAACAGGAAAATGAGGTGGTTGTGCTCTGCACAGAGGCAGTTATGGGGAGCTGGTGGTAGCTCACCTAAGGGACTTGCTAACCAGCCCTGAACCTTCCTCCCGACAGGAAGTCAGCACCAGCCCCACACAAAAATTCATAGCAGCTCTGCAGGGTTTTCACTGGAGCCCTTTGACTGCTGACAATTGCTGGGAAGCCTTTAAGGACACACATCTTAATATGATTCTCCTAAAAGAATAATATATGAATAACTGTGTGTTTTCTCCAGGCACATTTCAGTGCAGTGACATGGACACTTTGTTCATCTTGTTTATAAGAAAATGGTATTACCTTCACGGAGGAGTTGAACTGAATTTTCACCAGACTCATCTGGGCTCCGGTTTGGACTGGTGACCTTCCTGTGCGGAAGTTCCCCGCTGGGAGCATCTGACTAAAGGGAAAAGGGAATTTGTGCTTGGAAGCTCCTCTGAACTCTCTCTGAACTAACCCGGAACCCCATCCTGAACTAACTGGGGGTTATTTCAACTATCCGTATCTGATTTCCTTCAAATTTTTGGTATATTTTTTCATATGAATCCAGCTTTAAAAGTAGAGGGCTGGATCCATTTCCTCTTTATTTATTATCAAAGCTCTCTAATCTTCTTTGTCTCCTCACAGTTTGCATACAGGGTATACAACATGACCTGTGTAGAGCACTTTCTATTTTCAGTCCTGACTCAGTACTCCAGTCATTGGTTATTATTAATCTGCCGTTATCTTCTATTAGACAGAACAATATAACATAGGAGAAAGTCAATGAGAGGTCAGTGAGAGATGCTTAAATCAGCAAACCCTTTGAGAAAGCATAGGTTTAAATTAATCTCATTTTGGTCTGTCTGAAAATATTACTGAAGTTTTTAATTTCCTGAAGGAAAAAAAGTATAATAAAAATTACTCACATGAAAGCAAAACTATTAATTAAGCATTCATTTAATTACTCAGGTAACTAACATAATTTCCTTGAATCAAAGGAATTAGTTGAATATTTAGTTTTAGTCTTCAGTGCATTTCTACACACTGCAGCCTGAGTCTGTGGTGGGGGCACAGAACATTTCACAAAAGTGATCAAAACTCCCCGAAATAATCTGGGAAGGCAACTCCACAACTGCTGGGCATTTTCAGTTAAAGACTGTGAGTGAAGAGTAGCAAATAAGATTTGCAGCACAAGTTATCAAAATAAAATATATCACTTTATTTTATAAAACAGAATAGAAATCACCAGAGATCTAGATTTTATCTTATAAAAGATGTATTCAAAGTTAATGCATGCCTCTGAGTATAGAATAAAAATGTATTTGTTCATTCTTGGCTAAGCTATACACCTGTGCAAATTAAATGCTGGCCTCTTCATCATATCTCAGCATGATGCAAAGATTTACCAGTATAAAAATCTATTTAAGATGCCTAGTTCTAAGACTTCATCTTCTTGACTAAAGTGTTAAAGCTTTTTACTAGAAAGAATCTTAGTAAGACTGAAAGTAAATGCAGAATTGTCAGACAGATGGAGGAATCATGCAGAGGAACAGACAGCCAGCGAATGGGTAAGAACCTATATAGGAGGATGAAAAGCTAATTTTAATTGAGTTTATTCTTCTTGCTTTGTGGAGTTCGAGTTTTTTCTTATATTTTTTCAAAACCGTTTTGTGTTATCAAATGTGCAACTGGCAATTACACTCCCCATTCCTGTTAGAAATAGCTGGAATGGTTATTATTGTTGATATTATTCACAAAACAGTAGGGCTTGGAGTCAGCCAGAGACTCCCACTGTGCAAGAGACTATACAGATGCAGAATAAAAAGATAGTTCTGTCTTAAAGTGTCATCCTATTTCATTGCGTTGACAGTGAATCTGTGTTCATGCAATATCCTTTCCACCCTGTAATGCTGGGTTGGGAAATCTAAATCTGTACTGATTTTTCCATAACAAGTAAGAATAAGAGACTGGAAGCTTTGTTGCAATGATAAGAACCTTTGGCCCTGCCCTGCTCTCTGTGTGCCACCACAGGCTCTTGTGGCTCCTGAATTGGTCTGAGGGTCATATTTTAGATTCTCCCAATTTAGCACCAATTTAGCACTTGTTGAAACTAGACATGTACGAATAGATAGTGGGCAGAGAGTTTTGTGGGGTCAATATTGCAAGGCAATGTTGCCCCTCGATCTCTGAATTGCACCCAGGCTAGAGAAGAATTCCTGCAAGCTCAAGCTGTTTCCTCTGGTGTGCACTAAAAAAGATGCCCTCTTTACCTATGACGAGCAAATGTTTTTCACTGGATTTCATGTGAGGGGAAAATTTAATCAGTGATAATGAGTCCTTCCACAAACTCATGCTAATATTATTAATTTGGGAGAGGGAAGGGGAAAAGGAAGAGAGGAAAGAACTCTCATTCACATACATCCGTAGGGTTTAGTTAAAACTATAAATTATACATTTTCCAGAGAACCATTTGACTTGACTCAAAGAGACTATGTTTTAAGACATTTTGACATCACTACTAAGCCAAATAATATATTGCTTGTTCACCTGAGATTTCAACGTGTTGCTAATAACTAAACTTTTTTAGAATAAAAATTGATTGAGTCTTTATATACTGGGCATCTTCTTCAAACTGATTTTTTAAATTTTAAAATTACTATATTTTTCTTCAGCCTCAAGATCTTAACGTCTCTGAGAGCAAATACAAAGGAAAAAAAATTAGTTTATCTGATAGCAAAAATTCTGCACACAAAAGATTTCAAACAATGTTTGGGCTTTCCAGTTTTGGACAAGAGAGCAGAATTAACCAAAAGGTGCCATTTTCTGTACAGCTTGGCTTTTACTTCTTTATAGAAACCCAAAAAAATGTGGTAAATCACATCTTTGAAATAATATATTTTTTATCAGCTAAGTATCCTGAGGGCTCATCCTCAGTAACAATGAATTATGAATAACTCATACTTTCTAATATACCCTGAATCTCCATACTCAGTGTCTGCAAAGAAGCTGAGCTCTGCTCTTTCATCATCTGAGCTCCATTTATTTCTTAACCCAGCAGTGCTGTACTCAGAGGGCCTGGCATGGCCCTACCTATACACCCAGCAACCTCTATGGATTACCAGAGTACCCTCCCTTCCTGAAAGCGTTTCTTGAACATCCATAGCTGTGCCTGGGAACAATCAGACAATGCTCTAATGCTAAGTAAAGAGTCAGAGATGGGACACAGGTGGCAGAGTAAGTCCTAACAGTTGGAGGAACTGCACTTGCAGCTGCATTCCCAGATTATACTTTGGAGATAGGAGTGGCTGTCACCCTCAGTACAGTGGAGACTTGAGGAAAGTAAGTAGCTTAACATTACCTGGCACTCTTATTCCATATTAGAAATGTAAAAGAATCCAGCAAGCCTTCTTTATTTTCAGGAGTGAGTGTGACTTTGTCACTTCAGCTGATGCAGTTGTTGGGCATGTGGGGTCATCAGGGTGAGGTGTCCCTTGGTTATCCATGCCCTAGAGAGCGTACAGGGACTGTGCTTGACCTGCTGCAGGGAGAAGGATTGGAGATCAAGGAGGAGACATTTTACCCACAGGCTTCTTGAATCTTTTCTTCTACATACTCCCAGAAAGCAAAGGAACCCAAAGTGGCCCCTAAATACTATTTTAAGTGCGAAACCTCCAGCTGTGCTTGATTTTCATATTGTTGTTTAAAAGTAAATAATTGCCATGTGAGAAAACCACAGCAGTATTTGATTTTTATCCAACTCCCCTGCCATACTCCTGTCTTTCCTTCCCTCCTTTCTTCTCCTGCTCAACCCCCCGTCCCACAGGTACACAAGGTCTAATTTGTCTTGTGTGGCAAAAGTGCTTCAAACTCAGAAAAAAAAGATTTCCCCAGCAACCATAAACCCAAAAGGTCCCAAAGCTTATTGTTATTGTGCTTTGCAGGTTTCTGTTTTGCAAGCACACAGAGAAGCATCCATGCGGATGCCAAGGGACCTGCACCCCTCGTCCAGGCAGCACAGCAGCCAAGTAAATGCTTTTCTCAGGCAGCAGACAGTGCTGTTTCTGGGATTTACTTCCAGAGTGAGCTACACAGCTCCAGTGTCCTTCAGACTGAAGAAAACTCTAAACCACAATGCAAGGTTTGATGGTGGTTTTATATTGTCTGGTTTTTGGCTAGTGAGCTTAAAGCCATGAGCCACTTAGCTCTACCAGCGGGAGCAAAAGATGAGATAATTTAGCCCACTTCTCAATGGTGATGTTATTTAGTATGGGCATCCTTAAAAATGTCATCTGACCACGCCGAAAGAAAAAAACCTAGACTTGGCCATTCAGCCAGACTTCCAGCACTGCAGCATATGGGGAACTTCAGCCCCTACTGAGGCAAAGAGTTGCAACTACAGTTTCGCCCTATAAGCTTCACAAAAAATAAACTTCTTTTTTGACTAGTGACTAGGATACTTATTTGTTTTCTTTTTTTTTTTATTCTGATAGTGCGAGTATCTTCTGGGAAGTACAGAGCATTCAATCCTTGAGATCAGCGTCTTCCAGCAGGTACTCAGCCAGCTACCATAATCACCTATACTACTTATTGTATTTGTTAATGGGATTTGACACCTTTGCCTTCTGGCTTCAACTGCAGCCTCCACTTCTATTCTGAAAACACTGATTAAATTACTCACCTAGTAATTTTCAGGATCAAGACTACATTTGGAAAACATACATTGCAATTTGATCTTGTATTATATAAACTCATTGAAAACCTGATTCAGCAAATAATTTAAGCCCTTACTGAAGTACCATTGAGTGACATCACAAAGAAATATTTTTTGCATATATTTGCTCTATGGTATTATCATGTAGCTTTCTGAAAGGAAAGTGGATTAGCCTCAATTGTTATGATTTATTATTTGTTGAGTGCTGACAGTACACTTCAATGGAACTTGAGAAAGTGCTTAAAGTTAAGCACATTTTCAAGTACATTGCTGATCTAGGGCCAAAAAGTGAATCTGAGACCTTCTTTGTTGGAAAGCATAGACATGACATCAAGGAAGAGCATTCTTTAATTTTCCCTTAAGCAGGAAACACTGATTAAGCATGTGGGTCTATTTTACAGATAAAAGAGTTGACTGTCAACCATTCATCATTTGGATATTCCAGTGCCAAAGAAAAAGTGTATCAACTGCTCATATAATACATTAAATTCAAATTTAGGGAAGTGGCCAAAGCGACACACTTATCTTCCCAGAGATGAAAGTATAGAATGTAAGTACACCACCTGGGGCTTACAACCCCCGTCCCAACTTGATGTCATGCCCTCCTGCAGGGCTTTACATGCACTCAGAATTTTTGCTCTGAACACAGAGCACTGTCATCTCTCAGTAAATAATACACCAAAGAACAACTTCAAAAAGTATCAGACTTTCCTCCTTACAAAACTACTTGTTAGTAGTGTAAACATCCACACCAGATACCATTAGGATAGGAGAGCACTGGGTAACTCCAAACTGCTGTAGGCTGCATGTGGCTTTGCTGTTGCTGTGTAAGGTGGTTCCTAATGTTCCATCTAGCTAGTGTGGCTGTTCAGCACCTGCTAGGAGTAGTCTCTAAATTAATTAGTCTGGGATTGCATACTTGTCTTTTTTATTGCATGCGAAAACAGAGTCTAACAAAATAGAACCTTGTCCCTAACTGTAGCCAAGAGGCTCAATAGGAACAACAGCAACAATAATAATTACACTTATATGTTGCCTAAACAGAATTCTGAAACATCTGTGGCTTGTCACTATTATAGTCCAGGAGCTATAGCTAAGCGAGATTTTATTGGAGGTGATACAAGGAAACTCACTATGGCTCCTGAAAACTCTCTTGGAATGTAGTAATATAAATGAGGGAGGAATATTCTATGGGGGAAAAAGTGCTTAAGGCAACAGTAATTATATTGCCAAATATAGCATATAGAATTTGCAGAGTGAGAGTTTCACATAACAAGGGAAATGTAAAATCATACTTGGGGTGTAACTAAATTGTAATAGAATGGCTGAGGGGAGCATTATTTGAGGGAGTTAATATTTAATCCCTGACTAGCCACGGAAGTACAAGAGAGAAGCTGTTTGCAAAGTTGTATTTTCTTTATTTTTGCAGGAAACTATCAGTATGTGTTTGAGTGTTGAACAATCATAAATAATAATCTCTTAAAACTCCCACAGAACATACCTGGAATAATATAGTCCCTACCTCTATCTTCTCATTTTTCTAATATTCCTAAACTGGTAATATGGAATAAAAAGCTCTGGTTTTGGAGAGCTTTTCTGGATAAAACTGAGCAGGGATTTCTATCTGTTGGAAGGTCAGTCCTGTCTCCGCTGTGATGTGCTCTAACAGGAAGGCATTCGTAAGAGTCCTCTCCTCTGCCAGCCAGCTGAGCAGGGCTCTTCTCTCTCTCCCCATGGATCTCATTCAGTCTGAGTGTTGAACCACTGCAGCAAACAGACACCCAGACACCTCCACCACTTCAACAAGAAATTTGTGTCTTTTTTATCTCCCTGGCTGCTGTTACTGCCCTTGGTACCTCGCTTCCTCCTTTTGCATTTTCTCATTTAAAATGCATTTATTCTAACTCTAGTTCTCATATTCCTTTCTTCTTGGGTATTTATTCTTCTGTAAGCATTATGTATTCATGAACAGGGTTCAGACTCACCTCACACTTCAGCTGCAATCCCCATAGTGTCTACAGCACCCCATGAATAGTCTGTTTCCCATCAGAGGTCAAAACAGGGACATGTAGCATGAACATGTGCTTTCACAAGCAAGTCGTGGCACTGAGCCAAGACCCAGTGAAGTTATGAGGGCTTCTCCAATACCTCTTAAATTTTTGAATCATAAAATATACACCAATGTTTTTAAAGATGATAAACATAAGCAATGTTTACTGTTTCTCTTCATTTGGCAGAGTATTTCGTGTGTGCATTACACCAAAAAAAAAAAAAAACCCAAAAAAAAACTACAGAAGAAGATTGTGACTTTACAAATCAGGGAAAGGAAGCTTTTCTATGCATCAAGGAAATCCATTCTGGCACAATCAGATGCAGACAGAAACACCATCATAGAGAGACCTGGAGAATTTTTGACCAGAACCTTTTAGTAATTGAAACTATTCTAAATTCCTGTTTCTTTTCTCGAAGTTTCACTATGAGACCTGTTGAAAAACTTGCACATATCATATGAAAATTTTCGAGTTTTGAAGGACATATGGAGACAGAAAACTTTTGCTTTGTTTCTTTGACAAAATGTATATCTTACCTAGCAGAGGAGCAGATGTACAACAGTAAAAAGCCATTCCTCTTCTGTTTTGATAATTATTTTCATCTTTTAATTCCTAGACTGTTTTGGCAGGTAATATGAAAGAAGATGACAGTCTCCCTCTACTGAAGGACCTGGACAAACTGGCGCTTCTTCAGGCAAATGGTTGAGTCACCATCCCTGGAAGTATTTAAAAGAGGTTTAGATGTGGCATTAAGAGACATGGTGTGGCGTTGGTGGACTTGTCAGTGTAAGGTTAATGGTTGGACTCAATGATCTTAGGGCTCTTTTGAAATGTAAAGGATTCTATGATAAGATGATCCACCAGTACGTAAGCGATGGTTCCACAGTATGAAGCTTGACACTGCAGCCACCAGCTGCAGCAGCATAGGCAGGTTCTTTGAGCTATATCAGCTGAAAGACAAAGGTTACCAAACCAAAAAAGAGATGTTTTTACACAGGTGCTCAGTACTGTGAGAATGTGAATGGACAGGGTAACTCAAACCCACTTTAAAGGATGCAACAATCTAGTCCTTCAATGCAATTTTGCTTTTTAAAAGGTAACCATTTTTTTTCTATGTAAATAATTTAAAAGAAAATAATTCCATCTATTTACAGCATATAATGTCAATAGGAGCATCTACAAACTGAAACCAGCTATAAATTCAAAACAGATATTCTTGGTTAAAGAGGAATTCAAAATCAGATTTTAAATAAAGAAAACAAAAATAACAAAGAAATAGAAACCCTGTTTGCCAAGAAGTACTTGTAGAGTGGAAATAACTTTACTGCAAATGTTGTTGTTTAAGAAAAGTGAAAGCTAAACCAGATCTGAAACAAAAACAATTATTACAGGTTGCTTGATTGGCTAAAAAATACTAATTCTTCTCAAGCCATGGAGCAGAAATGAATTGTGGAAATAAATCTATCAATCCATCAATTTGCAGTTTGTGCCTTTAGTAGCTATTTGGCAGGAAAAATAAACTCTGTTTCAGAAGGATTCAAATTTATGTTTTTTTCTTTTGGATTTTGTAATGTTTTGTGGTCTTGCAACTCAGTGAAACCAAATACATTTTTAAGCCATCGGTTCATTACTAGTGAGGGCAAAGGTTCTGACAGCAGAGCTAGATAGTATTTCATCCAGCTACAATAGAAACTCTCTGTGCTGGATCTAAACTCCCATCTGCTTCAGGTGCTGCTATGAAAATGTAGTGTGCAGACACAGCAAGTGTGAACATCATCTTCTGTTTGCAGCAGAGCTCTCTAACATTTTGCCTATAGAAAGCAAAATTCAAGGTATTTTTTTTATTTATAACTGGGGGATTTTTTATGGACACGTTTAAGCTCAAGTCCAAGGTAATCCCTTCAGTCCAAGTGGGTCTCAGCAGAAAGGTTTTTAAAATGCCTTATTGCCACTTCTCTGTGTTATTCCAAGGTCAACATATTTTCTTAACAAAGCAGTACTCATTGAAAGCAGTAGACTGTACAGTATAAATCCTTGGAGTCACATAATTCCACCTTGCATATGGTATTTACCATAGAATAACTTAGAGAAACCAAGAAGAGAGAAACGTATCATTTTAATCCTCCAAAATCTTCATTTATTTTCCTTCACTTTCCAATATTTCTTCTCAGAAATCTCCCCCAGAGTAGTTTCTGGAACTCATTTCTTCACCTTACCCTGTCTGTGTTGCTTCTCCTACCTCAGCCATTTTTCACTGTCTCTAATTTTTGAAACTGCTTAGATTTCATAGTATCTCTACCATGTCTCTCAGGTTTTGTCACAAAAGTAAACAACAAGGGACCAGGGATTACTGAGTTCAGACAGGGTATTGGCAATGATCACCAGTGTCTAGTAGTCTTTGAACTAACCCTGTGCATTGCTTGGGTAGGGCAGACCAAAACTGGACGGGAATGACCTTGGTGATCACCCGAACATTTTGGATTTATTTGTCTGTTTGGACAACACTCTCAGGCACATGGTCTGATTCTTGGGGCTGTTCGGTGCAGGGCCAGGAGCTGGACTCTGATGATGTTAGGAGGTCCCTTCCAACTCAGAATATTCTATGATTCCATTGCAATAGACCCAGCGCCATGCTCCTCACCCATCATCTAACTGCAACATCCTTGCAAGAGTTTTGACATCATAGTTAAGTTTAGAAGACAAGAAGAAAATGCTTTGGTTTTTTTTCCTAGGAAATACAAAACGTTTATTTTCTAACGTTCTTTCCCACCTTTAATTTGACCTACGCTGTTAAGGTCCAATGTAACAGCCAGTTTTGTGGTTCATATATGATCCAGTTTCTTCTCAGCTCAGAGCTGAAAAGCTGTTCTGGAAAAGACCTCCCTTAGTTAATCTACGATATCATTACTATTCTTTCTCTACATTCTAAAATGTCTTTCAGAAATGTAATGGTTTAATTCGTATTTTATTATCCAAATGTTTATGGGAAGTATTCTTTTTCTAAATTAACTCACGCCAAATAATTTATGTTGTTTCTCATCTCGGCAGAGACTTTCAAATTAGTCATCTCTTTACTATTCAAATCATCCAAATTAACTTCTCGGTTTTATTGAATCCAATGATAGGCTCTGGGGGCTATGAAGATTTTAATGTTCTAAACATTTTATCTAAAACTTTTTCCTGTTCTGAATAGCATGTTCAAACAACTAGGCAAGCTGGAGAAGAACATTAATATGCTTAACTTGTACAGTAAGTAGAAATTTTTATTTCACTGATCATTAAAAGAAGCTATCTTCCTTATACACTTATTTATTGCTGCCAAAAACACATTTGGTAACTAAATCATTCTTGAACTGAGATGGGATTATTTGCCTATGAAAATTGATCTCTACTAAATTCTCAGACTTATGCATTTTATTTTTTAAGTTAGAAAGATCCAAGGAAATACTTAATCAGTAAAATAAAACTAAGTTCATAACTACTATTATGTTAAATTCTTGATGGTAATGATAAGTATTGAATTTTAGGTCACAGATCTGCCAGACTACAGCCAGATTAATTTTATTAACTTTTTTTAAGGTCACAGATAAATGACCGTAGTTTCAACTGGGCATCTACTAAACAGTTTCCACTTGTGTGCAGAGCGGGATGATTCTGTGTTGCTTTCTGCACACAAAACTAAAAATATACCAGTTCATGATACCTTAATAGATCTTACACTTGTATATTTTCTCTGTGGAAGAAAAAGTCTTAACAGGTTTGCAAATGAGATATAAGTTCTCAGTTCTGGTATAAAATTTCTAAGGGATCTCAGTGAAACAATTTAATAATATATTAACTTTAGTTTAGACTTAAGGAAAGGGGACAATTTTCTCTTTTGCTACTTTTTGCTACTTTTGCTACTTTCACAGTTTGCCACATTTTTGGAATAAGGTGTGCCTGTATGTCCAGTTACTGGCACAAAGGGACATTGGTGTTTATTGGGGCTGACAGTAATGGTTAGCGGTAGTAGCCTTTGTGATTGTGATCGTGATTGTTGCTGGGCATGGAAAGTGCATAATGACCACATAATCCATGAGGGGGCTTCTATGTTAATAAAATATTCAATGGGACATAGCAAAAAAAAAAAACCCATTACATTCTTATTTCATGTCAATGACACCAAAACTCAGAAATTAAATAGTGTGCAGCTACTTGATAATTTCGATTAGTTCCTTTAGTGTTTCAAAGTATTATAACTGTAAGTGATTGAGGATGTCACTTCTATACTATAAAATGCATAACATTTGAATATGCAAAATAGCAGTATCAAAATAATATCTCGTTATTATACTGAAATGAACTCTTTCAACACTGAACCAGTATTTTCAACAGTTGAGTTTTGTGTTGGGGTTTTTTAAATGTATTTTGGAATGAAAAGAAAATTTTTCCACTGTCATTACAGTTAAGTATGCAAAATTCAGACTGCTTTGTAAGTACACATTGTTATTTTGTGTACATTTAAAAATCTTACATATATCAGATAAAATATTTTGGTTTTTTACTCCTCATTCTCTGTTTCCATCTTGTCTTGAGTTTTAAAATTGCTATTGGGTCCATTTTTCTCTAGGTTATGTTTTAACAAATATAATTATATGTGGTATATTCCCATAGCCTGACAAACATTAGAAAATGTGTCATTGTATTTTCTTTGCCTAGTGGGTGGATAAAATTTTAGAGCTATAATCTAGAAGATTATGCCACAGATAGAAGAAATATCTAGTTCACTTAAACGTAAAGTCCCAAGGGTATCATGAGCTGTGACTTCTGTTTCCATCTCTTACCAAAAGACCATCTTAGCTTTCTTTTCTCTACTTTGTTAATTTATTTTCTTTTCTTTAGTAGTAACCAGGCCAGAATTAGTTAACAAAGTACCAGACAACTAAATATAATTCCCCTTTTTTGCAGTTGGTTGGAATTTGGGACTACCCGCAAAGGCATAATTTTTTGCTTGGATTGATGTAAAATCCGAGACTGACTGTGCAATATCTCATTTTAACACTTCGCAGTCATTAATCAATGTCACATCGACAGCCACTTCGTGTTCCCCAACATGCTGAAGCGCTCTTATATTTTACAATAGCATCGTTTGGCACTTCTCTCATACTGTTCAGAAACAAAAGCGCTGACAAGCTGCTGCACTGTTGTAAAACATCAGAATGGTTCATATTCATTGGAGGCACTCCAGAGGGTAGGGCAAAGTGGATTTGAATCCCTACCAGTTTTACTGACCAATACACCAGGATCTCACCTGATAAACAGAGGTTAAACTGCAAAAGGTAACAGTTTAGCTGAATAATCATCTTATTCACTTAACACATTGGAATGTAAAAGGAATTGTTTGAGGTGCTCCATGACGTTATCTTGCATGCTGTTTCCAGGGCCTTTGCTGTTGACACACCTGCTTATTTTCTCTAGTAAATATGCTAATATAGTGTGCTTTACTTTTAAAGACATGATGCAGTTTCTTATTACCCTTTTCATGCCAGGCAGGTGAATTTCCATTCTGGAGGTTGCCCAGAGAAGCAGTAGGGCAAATTACCCTCCTATATATTCAAAAACATTGTGAGCAAAAGTGCCTGCAATCTGTGCTCAACCTCTGATTCATCCAGATGTAGCTTCTCTAAGGTATGGTAAAGAATGGTCAGCTTTCAAGGTAGACTTCCCTGCCCTGTTAAATGAGACTACTCTAGATTTGTCTACAGATACATATGACAGAACTGAGAAAGATTTCTGGGGCACTACCACGTGTGCATCGTGGCAGCCAGTACCCCTGTAATGGTGTACAATGGACCAATGACACAAAGCTAGAATAAAGCTAAAGAAATTGAACTCTCATCTGCTGTGGTGGTCTACATATTATTTACTGCCTTTGGCTTTTGTATTAGAGATGAAATAGCACTTTATAAATGTCATGATAGTAGAGCTATATACAGAGCCTTGGGCAATCTATCAGCTCTTTATTTCAATAATTTAATTCAATCATTTGATTCTACACCATGTTCAGAAAAATTTTTTTATGTCCAAGTTATTGAAAAATGTAAGATTCATCTCTCTCTCTCTCTCTGTTTCTCAAGTCTTATATGTCACAAACTTCCATTAGTGCAGTTATTCAGAATGAGTTTTCAGTTATTAGAGGCATCTGGAAAAGGAGTCTGTTGACTTAATATAGTATGCCAAGGTCAACATCTTGATAAAATGCATTGTCCCTATCCATGACCACTTGAAATTGTTATAGATTATAATAAAATTCATGAAACTTATTTTAATTTTAGTAGTGCACTAGTCACAGCATCATCTTCTAATTCAATTTCAAAGATGGCTTTGTCACCTCCCTTTGTCCTAATGAAAGATGTTAATCTTCCACTTTTATAACCTTGCACTTAGCACATGTGATCATTTCAGCTGTTCAACTCTCTGTGTGGAAGGTGCAGGTTAATGTTGAACACATTTCCCTGAGATATCACAGGGCAAGAAATCCCGCTGTTACGAACTCCCAGTGTCTTGCAAGTGTTTGGGGGAAAGAGCCAGCTGTTGCTGTGGTCACACTGGAGAAAACTCTTCTTGAGGGACAAAAGTGGTTGGGAAGGAAGGAAGGAAGGAATTATCTATGACAAGAATATAATATGCAGTGATGTAAATACTTCTATTTACAAACATGAGAATGTTCAGGAATCTGATGGCTAGCTCATATGGAAGAGAATGAAGGATTTTGTTTTTGTTGTATTGCATGCAAATGTCTTGTGGACCTGTTGCTATAAGGCCTTTCTCTAACCATCTTAGAATTCAGGAAGAATTAGGGGGTTAAAATCATATTGCAAAATTATAGACATGGTAAAATTCTGTATGTTGACAGTTTATGGCTTAGAATTTCACAATAGGATAAGAGCAAAACTTACATGATTAAAAATACATTTACTCTAAGTATGACTTTTTTTTTTTTTTTTATAATTGTTGATTCTAGCTATTAGTATGTTTTTCCCTGAAGGACCTAATGCTGGTCACCTTTGAGAAAGATCACTGCCTTGATCTACTGCAAGAAATTTTGTATTCCTGGTTTAAGTTCAAAACCCACTTGCATTCCCATTTTTGTAATCACTGAGGGGTTAAAACCCAGCACATTTTTACACAGAAATGCATAGGATATAATTTCAAATGCCATATGTGTTTAAGTAGATTTCACACTTTAAGTGCAGTAGAATAATGTTCAGAGAGGAACAGAGATTTTTTTTTTTTTTTAAGGATTTCATTTCCAGAGAGGTCTGTTTGTAAAACCCTAATCCAGAAGAGCCTGGAAAGCAGTTTTGCATAGTTAATGCACCACAAGTGAATACATCTGCTAAGTTTGAATGCCTATATAAATCCTCTAAAGTAAGACTCTGAAATTGCCTAGGTGACAGAATAAATCCATCCTGTACCAAAAAAAAAGCTAACATTTAGCCTCCAGCTGCTTAACCTTAGTTACTGCATTGTGGTTACTGTGTGCATTCCTTGGTTTATAACTTTTTTTTTCTAGATGGGAAGACATCTTGAGTTTATTTTTATTGGCCATCAATTTTCTCACAGGATCAAAATATCACACGTTGATTAGGTATTAATGAGAGTTCATTAATATTAAGTTTCTGACTCCAGAACCTTGAACAGCTGTGATCTTGTAACTTAGTGGATTTTGAGCACCGATAAAATCTTTCTTTGCAATGAAGATTATTAATAAATGACTGAGCAATGTAATTTATCACTGGTTATATTATTATTTCTTAGAGCTAAGGTTGCATTATGAACTGACTCTTCAGAAAAAGGTAAACTGATTCACGTACTTCAGGTCTTGCCTTGCCTTTGAACATATGGTTCTGCTTAAACGTGCCCATGTTTGCAACCTACAGTTGACATATTTGGCACTCAGAATAGTGTCTTGTAATTATGCTAAGTCTAGAAAGGAGGATTAGCTTTTATAGCAGAATTCATAAAAAAAAAGAAAAAAGTTTTAGTCAAATTTATTGGCTGCAAGGAGCCCTCCAGAATGCAGACGTCTGGTCTGGTGGAACTCAATAGATTTCTGTTTGCTCCTTGTGTGTGCGCGTGCATGCGCGCTCACGCAGACACACACACAGACACACACACAGACACACAGACTATTTTATGAAAGTATTTGTGTTCAATAAAATGTTAAATATTTTCACACCTAAAAATCAGCTTCCCCACCTGCAACGATTATTAGCAAACAAGCTTCATTTGATGTGTTTTGAAAGCCTTTTTCTTCCTCTTTCCTCCCCCACCTCTTTCTTTCTCTCTTAAAATACACTGTATTGATAGTATCAGCTGCTTGGTAAAGCCAGTTTTTTGGACGCTGTCCCATTTTTTCCATAATTCTTACCCTGGTGCAATTTTGTGGAGCATTTTGTGAGTGTTTCATTATGGATTCAAAGCCACAAGAGTTGAAAGAACTGAACTGTCCGGCAGTGTGCTGTGTGTAGAAACCATCACTTATCAGTCATGAAAGGCACATTCCTGATAGCTGAGTGTTGGTATGGAACTCTGACTTTTATCTCTGCACCAAAAGGGAAAGGTTTCATTTGGGTTAGCAAACACTAGGCACCTATTTCCTTTGCAACAACCTGCCTCAAAGTGTACTTTAATTTCTGATGATTCCACTGGAAGATCAAGCTTACACACATATCTATCAAAAAAAAATCTCCTCATCCTTGAGGATCGTCACTCCTTTTTGAACCCTCTTAAGAATGAAAAAGCCAATAGCAACCTAGATGCCATGCCCTGTACATTTTGAATACAAGTATCTACAAGTCACGTTCTGTGCTATTATTGATTTTTTCTTCTTTCATCAGTTTACTTTTCCAAATGTCCCTATTAGACACTGCAAGGCAAAAGCAGGATCATTACCTTGAGTTATCATAGTCAAGCATGAAATACCACCTCTCCCTCTGGGAAATAATTAATCCACTATTTATGACACAGTTTAGAGAAAAAGGTCTAGTTCTTTCAAGGATTAAAAGCCTTCTTTCATTGCTTCCCTGCATTAGAGTAGGTCTTTAAAGGATGATGAATACATGTTGTTATGAGCAGCTGTCACATACAGTCATATTTTCCTATTTAACATCAAACAGATGAATGCAGCACCCAAGCTAGGAACCTCCTCACTGTGGGATCCCCTGTAGCTTGTAAAGCAAGACTGGCACCTCCCAGCTGCCCTCTCCTTGGGAGCCTCTGCCTTTTCCATGGCCTCTTCCTTTTTGATTGTCTGCACAGGAAACAAGGCCAACCAGGCTCCTCATTTAGATAACTCACTTAACTGTCTGTAATGAGGTGGGATTAATCTAGGCCACAGCTTTTAACTGGAAATGAATGTAAAACATTGAAAAAGCTGAAGGAAAACACCTCAAAAAGAAGAACACAAGAAAGAGGTACCGCTCCACCGTCTCACTGCAGACAGGGAAATCCTTCTGTTCTCCTCTGCAGCAACTGGGCAGTATCTGAAAATTATCCTGGGCAGTATTTATAAAATGAGATGGGATTGTTTAGATTACGCCTGAATTTAGTCTCTAAAAGGTGGGTGTCCAATGCAATGTAAAGGCTTATTCTCTGTCAGTAATCTAAGAGGAAATACACACACCTCCCCAGGGTGATTTTTCCCATTTGAAGGCAAGTGTTTCAGAGAGGGCAGGCAAACAAACTCCTCAGAGATAAGTCTGTCGACACTGGGGAAAGTTATCTTATGCAACTTCTTCAGGCTATTCAGCTAAATTTTAGATTGCTAAGGTCAAGCAAGTTAATTTCTTATAAGTCTGTGGATCCTGGATCTCTAGAGGTACAGGGAACTAAACACAGGTCTGTTCAGCCTTAAACTGTATCCTGTCACTATGGCTATTTTTAACATTAGTTTTGCATTAGAAGCTAATAAATGTTGCCAGTACCTTTTAAACTCTTAACTGTATAGTACATGTGTTGGGTTTTTGTTGTTTTTTTCTCCCCCTGTAAAACTTCTAAACATATGCTTAACCATCTGGCAAGAAACAATCAAAACCAAACAAACACAGTGTTTGAAAGTTCAAACAGACAATCAGTCACATTTCTCCACAGATTTTATATACAGACCTGAATAATAGCACAGTAACGTAGAATGAAACAACAATGTAAAAATTAATTAACATGCCTCACTAGGTAGTTTAATGCTCTCGTTCAAAATAAAGATACTGTAAGGGATGGAGTTTCTCTTCTTTTCCTGTTCTGGTCTGATTTTATTCTAGCTGAACCTGTATTTTCTCAGGCTATTAGTATTACTAGTCATATATTACCTACGTCTCCCCTGTCCTTCCTTTCTCCACCATCTCCTGATTTTCTACCACACTGCAGTAACTAACTTAATTTTCAAGGTTCTGTGCTTCCTAGCACCCCTTTATCTTTCATCACTGCTGTTGCGTCAGCTTCCCTGGTACTCTGTCATGGACCTCCAGATATTCCTTGCTCATGTTGGAAACTCTCAATCAAACACCTTGAAGGCCTTCTGGCACCCTTTCTGAGACAGAGAAGAATCACTCCATAGATGCCTGTGTAAGCATGAACTTGTCCTTTGAGTCAGTGTTTTCTATTCCAAGCTTTTATTTAAAAAATAAAGGAAGTTTGGTGTTCTCCTGCTGGGTGTCCCAGGCACTGTGGCTATACGGAGAGACAATCAGCAAAAATAAGGGTAATAAAAACAATATCAATTGGTATCTTCCACTTCTCTACATATTCCATTAGGAACAAAAGAGATGTTAGATCAGGTAATTCCCTCAAACTTTTGCTGCCTCTATTTCTTCTAGGCTAAGATCCTGACAAACTGTGATACGGCAACATATTCCTATTCAAGTAGTTGCAAAAAAAATCAAAATAGTGCTTTTACTTTTCTTTTGAGGAGTTGGAACACGCAATGTCAGGGGTGGTCAGAACTTGGAAAGAATGAGGAAACCAGTACAGGAAGCAGTGTGGAACCATCCACTGCTGGTTCACAGGAACAGCGGATTTGGTTCAAGGGGCATGCAGTAAAAAAAACACAGACTTTGAATGAAGAGCATTAAAACTGAAACAGAGCCAGGCCTCCTAAAGTCATTAAAGTGCAACGTAGCTTTAAGAAAGCTTTATTCCTGTTGCTGAGAATGAAATGTACACCAATAATTTCACACCCTTCTCTGAATACATGGAGCCTGGATAATTTTTCTCCCAGAGAAGTTTAACTCTGTAGCATTTGTCTCTCTGGCTTTAGTAATGTAAACAAAGTAGATTTAAATCAGGCTTTTACAGAAGGAGATCCACACTCAGTTTCTGACACTGAAAAATCTGAAAAGCAGAAAGAGCAAAAGTAGATCTATTTAGGGTCTGTTTGTTTTTTTTTGAGACTTTGGCCTTAGAGTTGGTAACCTGCTTAAGCATTATGGTTTGAATACCCATTTCCACCTGGGTGCCTGAACTTCGTTGTCCTTTATTGTTCCCTTGGCATGTGCTGCCTGCCCAGGAGCTGGCACTTTATGTCTGTGTCCTCAGGCAGTGCTCTCCTTGCAAGCCTATTAGTGCCCTTTTCCATGCCTCTTCTGTCAGCAGGCTGGGGAGACACAGCGATAGGGCAGCATATGAGAATACAGCTATCAAAATGATGCATTAAGTGAAAGATCAGTACTGATAGTCACAAACTTTCCTCCTTTGCTGTCAACCAGCATGCTACAGTCTTTCTTGACTAAGATAGCGTCCGTCAATGTGTCTCCATTGATGGAGTTACAACCTGAGCAAATCTCTGCTGGAGATATTCAGAAGGAGTAAAACAGAGTCGGTGCCATTGTGATTTGTCTTCCTGTTTGTCACTGGCTACTTGTATTAGAGTGAATTTGTCTTACACAAGTGCTGCACATCTATCTGTGTAACTACAAACAGGGTTGGAGCTGGTGGCAATCTTAATCTTCCTCAAGCTGTGGTTCTGTCTCAGTTTACCTGGAATGGGCTTTATATCCAGACCAAGGAGTTGGTTAGATACAGCCCAGCACAGTAGTCTAGAATGGGCAACTAGTTGATTTTTGGAGTCCAAAAATCAGCTGTTGAAAATTCACTCTAATAAGCTATTTTTGTTCTCCACCACCACTTCTCAAAAAGATAAAACTGGGTATCATGATTTCTACCAATCATTTCCTGGTGTACACCAAGAACTTTTCTTTGCTCCACTTTTCACCCCTGAAAATTATGTTAAAGAAATACCATTCACCTCTAAAGGCAATTTTCACACTAGAAAGTATTTTTTGAATTTTTTTTCAAGGTTGAAGATCAGTGCCAATACACCTAACAATGTTGTCCTCTTTAAGCAAAAAACCCAAAGTGCTGTAATCCAGCAGCTGGCAAAACAGCAGCAACATGATTTAGAGACGTCTGGTCTTCCAACTAGCATGAGATTAAATAAAGCATTATTTATTTATTGGCTTTTCTGGTTCACTTACTGTGATTTGCATATAATCCAATATTATGGAAACTCTTTGAGACCCCAGTGGGGTTCTTCCTTTTGCTAGATGTATGATCCCTCCCCCAAAATGGTTATCTAAGAAGTAGACTCTGAATACCTTGCACACACTAATGAGTTTTTCTCCTCACAGCCTCCCTGATAGAGAGTTATTGCTTGATTTACCTGTAGGAAAATAAGATTAAATAATTGGCTCCAAGTCAAGACGAAGCCCGTGGCTGAGCTGGGACTAGCACCCAGATATCCTGAGTCACAGTCCAGTGCATTAAACACAAGCCTGGTTTGTTGCTGACAGACTTTCTTGGTAGCAAGCCCACATTTCTGGAATGTATTCCCTGCAGAAATGCAATTAAGTATGTAGTTGGCTACTTTTAAAAGAGCTACAAGTCCCACCTCTCCACCCAGGCCTTCCACTTACTAAATCCCTACTTCTTAGTTTACTAGTAAAGCTGCAGGCAGCAGAGAGGCCAGTCTGGAACTATTTTTATGGTGGTTATGTCTTACAGTAGACCTGAAAACAAACCCATTTTACAAACAAATAAATTCAATTAAAAATTGCATTTTGACATCAGAGGATCCTGTCACTGTTGTAGGTGCCAGCCTGTGGTGCGTGTTGACCAGACACAGGATCAGGAGCCCTCCTGAACTCATGTAGAATGTGTCAGTGTCTGATAGGCAGCTTAAATAGAAAGATTTCCTTTTATTTTCATATATGTCAAAGTAACTGTCATGATAACTTTACTTAATTTTTAGAGGATTTTTTTTTCATGGAAGATCATTTTTGCATCATTTTGATATTTGGTAATAGGTTAGTCCTCTGAAAATAGGAATATTCACAAGACTGAATTCCTGTGCACTGTAATCTGTTTGGTTTTTATGAGAGAATAGAGTAATTTGCTAAAGTGTGTATGTCTCCGTAAGAGCTAAAGTGCACAAGTTTAGCTCTTGTACACTTGAACTTCTGTGCACAGGGAATTAGATACAATCCTGCAGTTGTTGTCCAGTCAAGTCTTCCTATCCGCATAAAATAATAACATCTTGAAGAGAATATCTATTGTTACTAAACCCCTTTAGACATGGAAGGTAATATAACATCATTTGAATAACTGGTGTTCAAAATATCTGAGGCAAGTTGTCACACTGCTCAAAGAACATTAGGGTGCCAACCTAAGCAACATTTGTTTCTAATTAACCCGGTGCTTTAGATTTGCTATATTAAAAAAAAAAAAAGAAAAAAAATTTCACAAATTAAATCTAGAATCTGAACAGTTTTATAGTAACTTATCTTCAGAAAGAAAAATAACTTTTGGGATCCATCAGATTTTTCAGCCATTCTTACCCCAAGTACTTTTCTTGAGTACCCAGTTTTATAAACACAAGAAGATAAAGCTTCATTAAAAAAGACGAATTGTATACATGCTTATTGCAGGCTTCCCATACGCACCGCTGTATTGTAAGCAAACACATTCATATGTACATCTTACACACAACACCTCTACCTTATTCAAAGATCACACAGGAGAAAATATATTTAGCAAGTAATGAGTAGCCTTCCTCTGCAGCTAACATGGTAGCTTCCATCTGTGGTGAATTAGAGGTTATTCCAAGAAAAGATCCTTTTTGTCAGAAGAAATTGGTTTGGTGTGCTGTAAAATCAAAACCAGAACGAGATGTGATTGTTGCTGAGTGGCTGGGCCACTCCTAATGTTGCCTTGGTTCCTATAAACATGAAAAGGAACTTTGAAAAAAGAGACATCACAGCTCTTTGCAACTGTGCTGCTTTCACGGTCATAAACTGGTATTAATCAGAGTTAGCCCAAGACAGCCTCACTCAGGTCAAGGGATGCAGAAATGGCACAGCTGAGTCTGCCAGTTCCACTCCTTTAGTGAAGTTTGTATCCATCATTTGTATGACAGTGAAGTTCTGGACCCAGGGAAGTCAACGGCCAGGATGCTGTTTCATGCTGCCAAAATACAATAAATTTGGAGGGACTAAAGTTTTACATGAAATGTCTATTTTTAAAGCCTTCCATTAGACATTGTAGCCAATAATATTGGTAGATCTTTAAATTCTGTACAAATTATGTACCACTACTTAGGTTAAATCTCTGTGATTCAGTATATATAAAATCATTTGCCTAATGACCATTTGTTCTGCAGTCCAGAAACAAAGAGCTTTTAGATAACATAAAATATGAATACTGTTTTACTCATATCCACAGCTGATGTAATGTACAGTTATAGCATTTAATTCCAGATTCCAGATTTAGCCATTTTGAAAATATGTAATGTGCTTTTGCCAGGGTGGAAAGATCTGGTTGATCTCAGACAGCCCAGGAAGAGTTTCCTGAGAAGTAGACCCTCTACAGTTCCTTCAGGCATTCTTTAGGCCCTGTGCTTACCCCACAAGCCTAATGGTTTTCTTAGTCTGAGTGTGCCAAGTCCCTCACCAGAGCCTAGGAGTTCTTATTTTAATCCCTGCAAACCTGCATGGGGCAGCTGAAAGCTGCAATGAGTGTATGTTTGAATGTGAAAGACTACAAAAAATACTTTTAATATCAAATTAAATTGCAAGAGAAACAGAGTTCATTATTAACATGAAGTGAATTGTTCATTTTCATCTTGAATTCCAATAGATTTCCATGAACAGGGCAGCTGCAAACTCAGGTCCACAGAGAATATCAAATTCAAATATTTTAAACGGAAGAGATGCATTACATAGCATTAATGGAGGGAGTGTCACTAGGGAAGGTGTATGGACTTGCAGTTAAAACTGGACTGATTCTGGGAGCTGTGATGAACTTTGAGCTCTGACATAGAAATTTGGTGTGATCTTGTCTGTGTCACTCTGTCTCCCTTTTCACTACTTTGTCATCTGCAATAGGAGCATGTCCCTCACCCTTTCTGGCACACCAGCTAGAAAGAGAGAGCCATAATCCTACAAGTATTATTGATCTTTGGTTGTTTGAAGTTTTCTATTCCAAAATGAAACAAAATAACAATTAAAATATTAATATTTTAAATGAAAAAACAATTTTGAGTTTTGTTTTTAAAATACAGTTTTGGCCTTACCTATCTTTTTATTATTATTATTTTGCATGTAATTACAGGATTAGTTGGATTGCTCCTCTCTAATGGGACTTTGTAAGTCTGCATCTTTTGCCCAATAAAAATTTAAGGGGGAAGGGAAGACAGGATGAAACTGTAGTTTAAATACTTTTGCTAATGCATTTACGCAACATTTCAGAATGTTAAAATCATGCAGGGTTGTTAATAGTATATTTGAGAGGAAAAATTTATGGACAGTGGTTTGAAAATACAAAATACATTAGGGAATAGTTTTTGAATCTAATTCTTTTGTTGTTGTTTCTTTGGTTTTTTGTTGTTGTTCTTGTTAATGCATCATCTGAGCTTCTTGAAGGAGTGTTAACCTTCCTAAAAGTGTAAGGAACCATAATATCACTTGAAAATGACACAAGAATGAATGCAGATGTTGAACTCCTCCTCAACACTTGGTTCAGCAAGCTCTCAGCATCGCCTCACAGCGAAGCCAGAAGTACAACTGAGGTGAGATAAATACACCTTGGATAGTTTTCACTGGTTTATCTGGCTGCAGACTACAGTGAAGCTAAAATGTGGGCTTTTGAGGCACGTTCAGATCCCAAAGGACCTTCAAAATCCCATAGAAAAATTCCTACTGCTACTGCAATATTAGTGGTTGCAATAAATCTACTTCAATTGTACTTACATATGATGAATTTACATCTTTGTCATGTAAATACACAGCATTCGTTTGAAATTTCACCTGAATGGGATATTCTACTCCCAGGTAAATCTTACCTCACTGTTGGTGAGTTGCCCAATCCTGTCTCTTAAGAGCCAGAAAGAAATAAAAATAAAGGCAGAAAACGTTTTAAAGAAACACCTTACTTACAAAAGTTAGACATTTCTCAGTGGCCTGTTTGAAGACCAGCATAAGCATGTGGTGAACTTTAAACACAAGCTTGAGTTTCCAGCATGTGTTTAAAGTTAAGAGCTTTGCCAGCTGCAACAATGTGAGTCAGGAAGAGAAACCTGGCCTTGAGTAAACAAGTCATGTTATGTTCCAGCATGATGTCAGGAGCGACAGAGTTAAAATCTGCATGTGAAAGCAGCCAGCAACCAAGTGCAAGCTACACCCTAATGGTGTCAGGTCAGCATTTTGGATTTCAAGTTAAGATGTGGTTTCCCACACCCAGCACTGCCAAGCACCACTTTTTTTTAATGGGAAAAACCTAGCCAGAGATCTTTCCTAGACTATTATAGAACTTGAAAAATATGTTTGCTAAATATATATATATATACATATAATTCTAAATATATAACCACAACCTTAACTATATATATCATTTGCAAACATATACATGTAGATATATATGTCTGTACCAGAAGTGGTAAAAAACCCTCTGGTGCCCTGAGTCAGCATCTAATTTATCAGTAGGAAACTATTTGTAAAGCAGGGAACTACCAGAAATGAACCTGAGGTTTCTGAAAGCATGTATCTCTACAGGCTTGTCACTGGATGGTAGAAAACATCTAGAAATTACCTCATTTGGTATCTTGCATTTAACCATGAGTTCAGAAACTTCTCCCCACAGTGATCCAAGGAACTTACCCTTGTTAGAAAACAAGTAACCACTTACAGTTGTGCAAACACAATAAGCAACTTAAAACTTAATAACAGTATTTAAGTCCAAAAATTCTACTGTGATTTAAACCCCACATAACCCTAAAACTGATCCTGTGGTTGAAGCAACAGAATGTTGCTCCATGTGTACCACATATATCCTGTGTGACCTGGAGCAGACAGGTATTCCTGTGCACCTGCCCTACATGGAAATACCAGGGGAGTCAGTGATCATCTCGCACATAATCCACCTGTGTAGGGACTGCCTTCTCCTGCTGTAGCATGAAATATACTGAGACCTTAATCGTAATGAAGGATTCTAAACCCTGTTGTAACACACTAAGACTCACTGTTCTAAAACTGGATCTTGCCCCTTCCAGGAAGTCTGACACTTTGCAGTTGTTTTTTGAATTCTGAGCAGGGATGAGAAGTCAAAGAGCACAGATTTCTCACCAAAGAAATATTCTCTAAATTTCAGATTAGAAATGTCAGATAATGTGTTTGTAACAAAAATCATTAGACATTCTGAAATAATGTTCCAAACACTCATCTTTAGAGTCTAAATAGAATCATAGAAACATAGAATCAGCCAGATTGGAAAAGACCTCTGAGATCATCAAGTCCAACCCTTGATCAAACTCTGCTGTGGTTCCCAGGCACTGATGCCACATCCAGTCTCAAATAGATTTGTTGAAGTACAGAAAGGCCATTATGAATCAAGGTTAGGAAAAAAGAACAACAAGCTTTCTTATGAAATTTTATTATGAAATATTGGCAAGATTTTATTTTCACTCTCCTCATCAGAAAATATGAACCTTTTCCCCACACATACATTCATCTCCAGGGGAAAAAACACATGAAATGTTCTAATGGGAAAAAATGTTTATGAGTTTATTCAGAACAAAGTTAATATAGCAAATCTGTAGTTCCATAAAACATAAAGTTATATAAAGCAAGAGTCTTAAAGGGTCATTGTAATTTGGCAGTTTTAGAAAACCAAACAACATTCTACTAAGTATACGAAAATATTTCTCTTTGCTTAACTTTATCTAACCCTTTGAAGTGTAATTTATTCATAATCTTTGAGAATACTTCTATTAGTTGTCTTTTCTATCCTCGGCTGTTGGTACCCAAAGAGACTGAATGCCCATAACATGCACCCTCTTGGCTGGCACAGAAGAATTCCTAGAAATCTTATTACTAACAGAAAGCTTGCACATGGAACTGGGTCTTGATCACTGAAGCTAGAGTTCCCTCCATCTCACCTAGCTTTATCTTGTAAAAGTGATACGCCTACTCTGAACTACTCATCGAGGCTCCCTCGATAATTAATGAGCATACATAGGTGCCTACAAAGAGGTATTTGTCCCATCCAGAGACATATATCAAAGACAGATAGGATAAACTATGCTCTAGTGATGCTGGTCTCCTTTGACCACAAAGCATGAAATTAGATGTCTAATTTCCACACAGTTAAAATTAGGGGCCATAAAAATCCTCTTTGGTCCCCAGTCAGAGTAAATACAAAATGTAAACCTTGAGAGAAAGAAAGTAAGAAGAGGCTACGCACCACGGTGTTCCTGTAGAACGTATTTCCTGAGATGAATTTCTACCAATAGTGTCTGATATTTCTGCACTCATTACATTAGTGTGTTTAGGATCTGTTGAAGGGACTCTATCTTAGGAGCCCTGGAAAGAGATGCACATGGCTGCTACTGGGAAGGTAAATGATTTTCTTTATGTCACACTATGACCGTATTGCATGGCTTCTACTATTTAAAAACTCTACCCTTCAATGTATTTCTCCAACTCTGATAGCAGCATTTTTGCTCCTTGCCTAATGGTTTGATGGACTCCTTGAAAATGAACCCATGGTTCATTTCAAACTGACAGTTTTGTAGGATCCACATATTCTGCCGCCATCCATTATAAACAACTGGAGTAAAACACAATAAACTTGAATTTTGATGTAACAGTGGCAACAAAGCACAGAAAGAGTGATTTTCTCTTAATACTGAACAACTGGTGTTCTTCTAACTTAGACAAATAATATTCTTTATAGCCACTAATTAGGCTTTCCAAGTTAACTTGGGAGTCAACCACAAAAATTCCATTGCTTTTACTATTTTATAAAATGAGCATGCCAGGAAAGATCTCATATTTGTTATTCTCTGATTCATTCTTCCTATCTCCAGTGTGAGTGACCACTTAGGGGATTCACTTCATCAGATTCCACTTCAATCATACATGGAGATGCTCATAATTTCTTGCTGCTCATGCTCAGAATGAATCAAACTCTCCAGGAAGATCCTTAATGTGGCTTTTACTCAAGCAGTTTTCAGATTGATACAGAAAATTGATACAGAAAATGTTCCAGGGCTTTAGTCTTAAGTGCTTCTTGTCATGAGGAGAAATGATTCTTTCATCAATTTTGGATATGTCATGTTTAAGTTTAAGTTGAATGCCCATTTGCTCCTGTAACAAGGAAAGTAAAAAGGCTTTCTCCCAGTGTTTATTTCTACTACACTTTTTCACTTTTATGGTATTGTTCAAAACATTATTATCTGAGTGCTTTCCACACCCAACTTATTAAAAATAATGGAGCTCCTAAAGTATTTTATCTTTTCAGAGTGAAATCTGTATTTTAAATAAACTTTCAGAATTTTAAATTTCTTGTTTCCTTAAACCGAGGTAGAACTTGAACTCGGGTGAAAAAAATACACTTTATATTTTTTCTTATATTACAGAACTAACTAAAAAGTTAGAGAAAAATATTATGACTTCTAAGTAAAAAAAAAAAAAAAGATACAAGGTCTTAAATACACAACATTTTGATTACTTTTCTTTGTTTTTAATCAAATGCCTCTCCTTTTCTAGATGCCATTTCCTCAAGCTTTGACTGCCTATTGTCATATCCAAAATTTTTAACTCTGGAAAATACCCAGGTTTGTAAATTCCTCTATACCCACTCGAACTTTTTATTTGATTATTTTTAAAATATTTTATCTATTTGCTAGTGCAAGAGGCACCACGGGGAGTAGAAGGAAAAAAGAGAAAGGAGGGAGGAGTTTAACTTCTCCCTATCCACTGCTTCTCCATGCCTCAGCATCGTCCTCCGGTTTCTCCCTCCTATTACTTTCAATATCATGCTCAAGCCATAACATTTCCCAGGTATTTCCTCCATCTATACTCTTCTGTTCCCCTTTAAATATTTCATCCCTGATCTTTGATTAGGGCTTCTTCGCCTTCTACTGAAATAATTGCTAATGATAAAATGGGTCCTGCAGGGCTTCTTTGCAGTGATTGTTATTTCTGAACAATAAATAGAGTGGAAAAGTGTTTAAAACTGCTGGGTTCTTACCATATTTCCTGCGTGGCTGAGAAATTAGTGAAAAGAATTTAGGTTTTCTTCAACCATGGGATATTTCAGACAGTTGAAGAGTAAAGGCAGATTATTTTAATGACAGCCTGAAAGTGGTAAATTATTAGGAAACACATTAAATAAAATGGTGACAATGAATGAAAGTTGAAAAACTAAATAAAATAGAATAATCATAGAATCATAGAATTAACTGGGTTGGAAGAGACCTCCGAGATCATCAAGTCCAACCCTTGATCCAACCCCACTGTGTTTACTAGATCATGGCAGTGCCACATCCAGCCCCATCTTAAAAACCTCCAGGGATGGTGAATCCACCACCTCTCTAGGCAGGCCATTCCGATGCCTGATCACTCCCTCTGTAAAGAACTTCTTTCTAATATTCAACCTAAACCTCCCCTGGCACAGCTTAAGCCCATGCCCTCTTGTCCTACTGCTGATTGCCTGGGAGAAGAGACTGACCCCCACCTGGCTATAACCTCCTCTCAGGTGGTTGTAGAGGTCACCTCTGAGCCTCCTCTTCTCCAGATTAAACAACCCCAGCTCCCTCAGCCTTTCCTCAAAGGACTTGTTTTCAAGTCCCTTCACCAACCTGGTTGCTCTTCTCTGGAATAATAAATAATAATAAAGTAGTGGCATATACAGCACTGAAAGTGACTGTGCTTGGTAGTCAAGGGATAAGAAATAAACCTCAGGAAGTAGACTAATGCTTCAATATAAGGAAGTATACTGTTTTACTGGCTAAAGACCTGGACCTCTGCATCCACAACAAATGATGAGTCAGGAATTTGGCTTACACAAAGGGAAGGTTGCATGGAAGACAAGGAGAATGTCAGTGAAGTGACACATTATGAAAGAACTAAACAAATGCCTACTAGTCAGTGCATAATTTCCGCAAACCTCCAAGAACAGAATTTAGCCTACGGCAATCCACTTCCTCCTGGAATTTGCACAACAGTGTATGGCAAGACTGCTCACTGAGTGCCTGATGGTATACTGGCATCTCAGACCACTTGCATGCTAATATGATTGTTGTTCAACAGACATCAATCCTTTCTTGGAGAGTAATAAAGCAGATACGAGGGCATAAAGTTGAAATTTTGCAGGGCAGCTGTCCAGTTGCCTCCATTTAGATCATTCCAGTGTTTCTTCCTATAGTTTATGAGTTGACTTCATGAGAAATAAATGCATACATAGATTGATTTTCCGCAAAAAACAATCACAACATCCGTAACAATTTATGAAGGCAGTCAGTCAGGCTAGCTTGTTTCTGCAGTACCAGTTTTGCCAGATGCTGTAGAAGGAGAAGCAGAGGCAGCAAGGGATTTAACTGGAAACAAAGCGTTTCTCCTTCTGAACTCTCAGACAATCATCTGCAATATTTTAGAGGTAACAAGTAGTTTACTCTTGATGCTGACTATTCTGACAGGACACTGAAGATCTCTTTTGCAGCTGCAGTTAGTTATCAGTTTGTTCAGACTCTGGCTCAAGCCTATTGCCATGAACTTCCCAGATTCCTGCAAGGACTGTGTGTAGCACATGACAGCACAGGAAGGGTGAAATGGAAAAGGCTGCTTGCCTCCACCTACCACAGACCCACTCTCATCTTAGGCAACACCCTCTCTGCACTTGAAATGGTAATTCCACTTCCAGCATCAGGTATTACTACCATTTTTCAGATATCTGCACCTCTGTGAGAGTAATATTTGGTTTGAAGGTGACTTTCTTTTTCTAACTACTATTACTACCTGAAGAACAACTGCAGGAAAGAAAAACAAGCAGTAACTTAGAGGTATCTTCTTTAACCTATAGAAATCTATTTGAAAAGCACTGATCTTCAACATATATTACAAGGGCATATTGGAAAAAATGACTGACTCCACAGTAACAATTCTGCAGACTGTTGGAAGGTTGTTTTCATAAATAGAGGGCTTGAGGAAGTAGTGATATCCATCTCCTTTCTCTGCTCCTCTTAATTTTTCCACAGCATCTGGACATTGAAATACATCTCTTGAAATGAAGAGTGTTTATATTCCTAAATATTTTGGAATACCAGAGTCTAATGACAGAGTAGCAAGTAAATTGACATGCATATTGCTTGCTACATTAGCTGTCACTACTTCCAATTTCTTCTAAGAGGGAGACAAATTTATTAAGTCAGAGGCAAAATTAAGACACTATATTGCTAGCTGTTAAAAGGAACATGCTAAGGTAAAACAAGCTTGTAATTTAGTTGCTAGAAGGATGAAATCAGTCGTTCAAAAGCTAAAAACTCACAAAATCTGGTTTTTTGTGAAACAGTCAGATTCACAGGAAGAACCCAAAAGATTACATAGACGTTTTCATCAAGTTCACAAAAAAACCCCAATTTTTAATTTTCTGTGTTTATTTATATTACTACACTTCTGTGTCCTTTTGCACCTATTTTGGATATAGTGACTGTCTAAAATAAGATGATAAATCAAAATGTTCAAATTGTATCATCAAACATCTTCACTAAATTGTAAAATTTTATGTGTTTGCTTAAGGGTGTTTTCTTTATGCCTTTTTTAAATTTTGGCAATGTTTGTCTGGAAACAGTTGAAGCTAAAAATCCCTTCTAAGTCTAACATAAGAATTTCCACATGGATTTTATCAGTCTAATTAAACTGGCATAATTTCCAGTCACATGGAAAAGTTGTCAAGTGTGCTTACTTTTCCATGTATGCAAGTTTTTAAGATCCAAAATGTTGGAAAACTTTTCAGAGGAAATCGTCCTATCCGACAAAATCCAGTCTGCTGGCGTCTTTTACCAAGTAGCCATCAGCCCAGCTTCTTATGCCTACAAAAGTTCCATCTTAAATTAATTAAGTTATGTGGGGTAAAAATTCATCTCAATTATCTGTTATCATTTAAAAGTTAGATGTCTAGCCTAGCTAGTTGTTTAAGTGTGTTCTGCCAGTGAAATAAAATGCTATTCCAGATGGTGACTCTGGCACTTTGGCCACAACAACCTCTTGCAACCCTACAGGCTGGGGACAGAGTGACTGGAGAGCAGTCAGGTAGAAAAGGGACCTGGGAGTTTGGATTGACAGGAAGCTGAACATGAGCCAGCAGTGTGCCCAGGTGGCCAAGAAGGCCAATGGCATCCTGGCCTGGATCAGGAACAGTGTGGCCAGCAGGAGCAGGGAAGTGATCCTTCCCCTGTATTCAGCACTGGTGAGGTCACACTTGGAATATTGTGTTCAGTTCTGGGCCCCTCAGTTCAGGAAAGACATTGAGGTGCTGGAGCAGGTCCAGAGAAGAGCAACCAGGTTGGTGAAGGGACTTGAACACAAGTCCTTTGAGGAAAGGCTGAGGGAGCTGAGGTTGTTTAACCTGGAGAAGAGGAGGCTCAGAGGTGACCTCATCACTCTCTACAACTACCTGAGAGGAGGTTGTAGCCAGGTGGGGGTTGGTCTCTTCTCCCAGGCAATCAGCAGTAGGACAAGAGGGCACGGGTTTAAGCTGTGCCAGGGGAGGTTTAGGTTGGATATTAGAAAGAAATTCTTTACAGAGAGAGTGATCAGGCATTGGAATGGCCTGCCCAGAGAGGTGGTGGATTCACCATCCCTGGAGGTTTTTAAGATGAGGCTGGATGTGGCACTGAGTGCCATGATCTAGTAATTACAGTGGGGTTGGATCAAGGGTTGGACTTGATGATCTCGGAGGTCTCTTCCAACCCAGTTAATTCTATGATTCTATGACTCATCCTGCTATTCTGGAATACCTGTTTTAGGATGAGCTGAAACATCCTTTGGATGTGCATCTCTCCTCCAAGAACTCGTGTGCAGGGTTTGGACATACACCTGAGTTTGAAGTGACTAAACATGATTAGGAAAACTGCTACCTTAATGTGAAGTTTAGCTAAGATGGCTGGATAGGCAAATGGATCTTCATGAGCAGTGTAAACTATATCTATTATACATTATGCACACAAAAAATTTCAATAACTAATTCCATGACTATGTCCCAAAGAACAGAGACAGTAACATCTCAAAGTTTCTTTTCCCCAGAAAACAAACTCAAGGTACACTGCATAGCCATATTTTTCCATATTTTAGGTATTTAGAACTTCAAAGCACTGTTTTCTTTTCAGACTCTGTTAGATTACATTCTTAAAGGACAGTGGACTTGCTGAAGTGTATCTTTGACTTTTTCACTTTTGAGCTACAACAGAGAGGAAAAATCACAAAAGAAAAATTCTCCTTGAACACTTGCTTTACATATTCAGAAATTACATCTTTGATGTGATCTGTGCAAAGTATTAGTAAATAATGTGGAAAAGACAGCATATATGGAGCTAATAAAACTATAAATTATATAAACTGACTTTGAGTAGTCAAACTGATTGCAAACAGTTGCAGTTAAATAACAAAACAAAGCAAATAACAAAACAACAGTTGGTTAAATAACAAAATAGAACATAAATACATGCATGGAGAGGAGAATAACCCCACAAGAAGCACAAAGCGTGCTGTAAGCCTGGGACATGGATGCACAAACACCTGAAAGCATTGACTTGGTATTCAGCCAAAGGACAAATATAAACTTAACCAATTAAAGAAAGAGGAAACAGAAATCATCATTACTATCACTGCTTTGTCAATGTCACACACTATGTATTTCCAGTCATTCTCTTTCCAAAGGATATTGGAGCAGTTGGAAAAGCAATAAAAATGATCAAAGGTATGCATGATTATGATACAGGAAAAGGCCAGAAGGTGTAGAAAAGAGGTGATTAGAACACTTATTATTGCTAAATAAAATTCTGAAGGTATAAAGAATGTGACTGGAGACCCATGGTAAAAGAAACAGGGGGGTTCCTAGTTGGCAAGCTGAAACAAAGGAATGAAAAGCAAATGCACTGAGTTATGGAACTCACCACGGCATGATGTTGTAGGGTTCAAAAGTACAAACAGAGTGGAAAAAGGCAAGGAAATGTCACAGAAGATAGTTCTTGCAGACTTCTTATACAAAGGCCTAGATGTAGCTTCTAATTTAAAAATTTCTGAACATACTGACTCTCAAAAGTTAATGCACTAAGAATCAGTCTACAGCCACTCTTTTTTTAAATGTTTTCTCTTTTAGGCTTCTGTATGGAGTATATCGGGCTAACTGGAGCTTTCCTATTTTGC
Source organism: Empidonax traillii (assembly GCF_003031625.1). Classification (NCBI taxonomy): domain Eukaryota; kingdom Metazoa; phylum Chordata; class Aves; order Passeriformes; family Tyrannidae; genus Empidonax; species Empidonax traillii. The sequence goes on along the minus strand of NW_020955484.1, from coordinate 1,410,207 downwards.
AGTTCTTAACAACTCACATTTGCTTACAAGTTGTATAAATACAAACGTCTCCTTCTACAGGTCACTGGACATAGCTGATTTATATGGCTACAGACTCACTGAAACAACTAACTTTAGATCATATTGAAAAGTACTACACAGCACTTCGAATATTCTTCGATTTCAAACCCAAAGGTCTGCAGTAGTGATATTCTTTCCCTGGTGGCATTCCTACGCTTACAAGGAGGATCTCAGAGAAGATCCAATGGAAAAGAAGTGCCTTTTTCACAGATATGTCTTCCATAAGAAAATTTAGCTCATCTTACACTATTTCTTTCTCACACAGAAGTAGTAATTAACCTAATTTTTTGTGGTGGATTTTTTTTTTTTAACCTTAAATGTCATGCACTATATCACATTTGTAATTTTCAGAAGCTTCATCTGGCATTCTTGGGCAAGATCTGTAGACACCACATGGGAGAAAATAACTTTCAGCACTTAAATTTCTTATCTTCTGTCAGAGGGGATTATTCTGAGTCAATACAGCACAAACACATGTACATATTCTCAGTGGCCCAAAAGCTGATATATTTTTAACTCAAGCCATCATATCCTAAAGAGTAGCTATAGGTTATTGCTACTACCTGTTGTATTATGAATTCTTCAGTAGGAGTTATTACAGTTCTGGGTCTGATGTGCGAGCTATGTCCAGAATATCTGGTACTGCTACTGGTATTTGTCAGGGGTATTCCCAACACTAGGACCTGTGCAGACCTACAGGAAAGTCAGTCCATCGTTGAGGTAGAAAATATATTTGAATTTCAATGTTATCAAAACCAAATCAAATTTCATGGAAAGGTGAACTTTTATGGAAGATTGTGATCTCTTGGTCAAGCTTGCAT
>NW_020955484.1:1377359-1408173 GCF_003031625.1 Empidonax traillii | reverse complement strand
AAGAAAAGAAAAGAAAAGAAAAGAAAAGAAAAGAAAAGAAAAGAAAAGAAAAGAAAAGAAAAGAAAAGAAAAGAAAAGAAAAGAAAAGAAAAGAAAAGAAAAGAAAAGAAAAGAAAAGAAAAGAAAAGAAAAGAAAAGAAAAGAAAAGAAAAGAAAAGAAAAGAAAAGAAAAGAAAAGAAAAGAAAAGAAAAGAAAAGAAAAGAAAAGAAAAAGAAAAGAAAAGAAAGACTTCTGTGATGAGTTTGTTTTCCAAAGATTTATACATTCTTCTAGCTGGCAATAACCTAGGAATAAAATTCAGAGATATAAATAAGGATAATAAGAATTCAGATCCACAGATTAAAAATACTTGGATGAAAAGTGAAAGATGAGATTTATACCATGGAGTCTAGAATGAGACTGGAAAAAACATCCACAGCATTAATTTTCAGAGGTAGATTTTCTGAAGGGGAAAAAGGTCACATGGTGAGTAAATTTCCTCTCCCTGCACTAGTGGAGGCTGATCAGGTGCTGTATGGTGTGACCATAGCCAAGAAAATGTGCAGCCTCTCCATCCAGACTGAGGCCAGGTCTGTATGGAGTTCTCCACAGTTCCCCATCCCTAAGACTCTAATGCTCCAAAGTATCTGCAGATCACTGGCTTGGTTCTTGTGATTGCTTAAGAATTGCAGGCATACCTTTTACCACATCTGGTAGATAAGGAACCCATCTTTTTTTAAGGCTGAGGCTGTAGCTTAGGTCAGTCCAATATGCTTCCACATGGTACTTTTGCTTCCATTGACAGTCAGTTCATTCCACTTCCACTAAGTGCTTCCCTTAGTTTATTTATGCAAAGAAGTATATAATCCTTCCGTAGCACATATATAACTCCTCCAATAATAAATCATTTCTATTAAAAGGGGTCAAAGTGCAACAAGAACCAGTGTGAGTGTACTGATCTATCTATCTATATATATATATATGTATTCTCTCTGTATGTAGACATACATGTGTGAGCGCATACCAGTGTGTTTATGTTGAGTTCTAGGTGTCTAGTGTGATTGTAGTGCATAAGTACAATACACAGTTTTTCAATATCTCGTAATGTGGTCATCTTAAAATGAAATCTCCTTCCCACCCTAAGAGATGTTTGTTTTATTAGGGTCTAGGCTATTTACTATGAACTACTCCAATTCAAGACTGCTTATTCAAGAAAAGATTGGAAAAATGGAGTGGAATGCTCTTTATTCAAACTTTTCCAAGAAGTCAATGCACAATAACATTTCAGTCTAGACAATTAAATAATTAAAAATGTTAAAAATATATTAGTGGCTGGGGTAACCATAGTACCTACTCCAGCTTGATCTACAATTATTATTTATGCAGGCTATTTGTAAAACATCAAAACATTTTCTAGAGATACAAACTAAAGGTACTATTGAAATGCAGCCAAGTCTGTGGTGGAACATAACACCTGCTATAAAAGTGTGTTGAATAGTGTTACATGGAGATGGGTTTCTGGAGGATGCATGTGTATGTATGTACATATGTACACACATATGCACAAATTTATTTTGCTATTAATATTGTATTCACATTTTTTATATGTATGCAGCATAATTAGAATTGAAAGCCCCAATTACACTGAAGTGAAAGCCTGCTTATTAATTGACAATAGGCCTCAGCTAAGTAGCAACAAAAGAAGTGCTTTGTTTGGCAACCTTTGTTTAAAAAGTCCTTTGAAAACTCTGTAAGAATACCATGAATAGAGATTGAACAAACCTTTAATCCTCTTCAGGTCACATATGTGCTAAAGTGAATAATACTGTGAGATCTTTTTCACCTTTTGAGTTCTTTTAAGCCAGCAACCTAATTTGAAATAAGATAAATAAAAGGCCTAAGAAAGCTAGAAAAACTCTAACTTGTACATTTCTGGCTTATTTATTCTGCTGCAGTAAACCAAAAGATGCATTTCTTGTTGGAGAGATGTATAAACACTCAATATTTATAATTCCATTCATAATTTGCTCGGTCCCTGACAGTTATTTCTCTTTTATTCACTTCAAACGCACTGAGAACCTTAGAACACTTTTTTTCATTTAATGCTCCTGTTCTTTTGTGAGTATCAGTGTGAAAATCTTTCCTTCGTGCTACAGTCCCTTTTTCCTATTCAACACTAGACTGCACACAATAATTAAACCTTGGGGGCTTGGAGAATTTGGACTAAAGCTTAAAGAAATGCAGTAGTGAGGCCTCTTCTCCCTCAATCTTCCACCACTTGCTGTGGGGATTTTCTTTAGTTACACATGGCTTCACAGGTAAACAACCTTGAAAAAAAAAAATCACAGGCAGGAATTGAATTAACACCTTAACGTTTCTTATAATGAATCAGTTTGCTTTAATTAGATGATCGAAAAAAATTATGTTCTAAAACATGATAGGCACAGACTGAAGTCTCTGTTTCGGTAAATGCCCATGGAGCTACACCAGGATATTTGCAAGTGAACAGCATCCCAGGTAAGACTAAAGTGGCAATGTGAAAATACTGAATTTCAACCCAGATCAAGGTGTTTTTAAAAATCAAATTTAAAGAAAATTATAGGGGTTTTCTTATACTTTTACTTATAGAGCTCTTCAAATGTCTCTGTGACTTTGAAAGTAAGCTTGTGGGCACATTGCCTGAGGTATAAGTCTGCAATCACTGAGCAATGCATTTGCCTCTGAACCAGGTGAAAAAGCCCACACATTGATTCAATGACCAAAGGATAGAAAGGCACTGAATCCAATACCCCAGCCAAGGGCCAGCCCACGGTGGGAGCTCACCAGGCACCCCAGGCAGTTCTATCCAGGCTGTCAAGGAAGGGGGGAGCTGGTTGCACACAGAGATGCTCCCAGCATCAGGTCCCGGTCAGATCCTGCTGGAAGGACTGTAAAAAAGGGGATTGGGCTTTTGAGATTCTGGAGTAGCTGGAGATGGCAGGAAGTAAGGGAGGGAGCAGGATGCAACAGTGTTTGAAACCAGTTGAGTTCTCAAGGCTTAGGTCCTTTATAAATGAAAGTAAGCATGCATAGATGCTTTGTGTTGTTCCTGGGATCCTGCCTTCTTTCCGCCAGCCCCATCTGAAAGAAGGCATTTCAGACCAGGGAGAAAGGGCAGTTTCCAAAGAAAAATCCTGTCTGACACAAATACTAACAAGTCTCCTGGTCTTTTCTCTTCTTGTACTATGTATGAAGACATACCATAATATGAAGGGCCTTTTAAGCATGCATGAGGCTGCATAGCGAACTACTGCTAACATCAATCATAAATTGTTTTCTTTCTCAACACTGAAATCAGTATAACACTAAAACACCAGCTGCTTCCAAAGACAAATACATTGTTTAAATCAGAACAAATTATTTACAAATAGGTTTCAGTACTCAGGGTCTCAATTCTGCAGCATGTGAGCAAAATGTTTCTGTGCAGATCTATCAGCTGCAGCAAGTACTTGATCACTTATGCTGAGCAATCTGGGAAGTCAGTAATTGGTATTTCTCTGAGCTACTGCTCTGATCATCTATAATGATTTTTGAAGTTCCGTAAGAAAATCCTGCATATTTTTATCCTCACTGTATAAGCAGTTTTTTACATATATTAATTCTTTTTTTTCCTTTTTCTGTTTCATTATCCAATGATTTACAGGAGGACTGCATTCTTTTGCAGATGTTTATCTCTTAAGGTGTTTGTAAATACCACTGCCTGATATCCTCTCTGCAGAGGCAACCACCAGAACCATAAATATTATCTGCAGTAAATGGGAAAGTTGTCTGCTGCCTTAACTGTGAGCATCTAGATTTAAAAGGGACAGTTGCTTAGCTGGGCTCTTCTCATAAGGAAATTAACTTTTTATCTCAAAGACAGCTAATTTAGCTATCACCACCTTTGCTTCCACTCTCAAGTACCTTCTTATCTTGGGTAATCAGGATGCAGGGATTCCCAATCTATCCCTCTTTATAGCTCTCTTTCAGCAGTGTTACTGTTTGAACTTCATACCCTGGATAAAAGGGCCAGCACACCAGCTCAGGAAGCAGTTTTAAGTATGAGGTAAATATGCAAGTTACTTAACAGCCCATATATGAACTCAATTACATCCTTCATCTCTTAAGATATGAATAAAAAGGTTTGGCTTTGATCTTGAATTAGGCAATCCCTACTTATAAATCAATGTAGCATGCGATTTTATTGGTAGCAATAATTAGCGGTTAACATTACGATGAATATATGGTTGGAAAGCTTTAAAAACCAGTGCCAGACTGGACATATTTCTCATGTATATTACCTGAATTATATGGAGGAAGCCTTGATTTTTAATCAAGGAGGTACAGTGGGGATATGCAAACGCTGTTTCATTAAATAAGATGCATGAAAGTATTTACAAATAAAAGCATACAAATGGGTCTTTTTTCATTATTCCATCCATTTATTTTAGTCTAATTTTAAAACTACATCCAGAATATAAATTAGAGTATTTGTGTACTAAAATCTAGAGACATATGTGTACATTTAAAAAGGAATACAAGTAGGCACCAGAAGTTATTTTTACTGTAAACACTCTACATATGTTCCCATGTAGAATGTAATGTCTGCGTAACAACTTCTCGAATGTCCAAATTGCCTCCTATTCCCATAGTGCAGAACAGATGTTGTCCTGCTTTTTATTATGTTAATTTATCAATCATACTCAGGCTGAGTTATGAAATCAAAGTGATAGAAAAAGTTACTTAAGCTTGGATTCTTCTTCTGTGTCTTTAAAACCTTTTCTGACTTCTTTTGGAGTGATCATTTGGGTTTTTTTTTTCCCTGAGTTGCAAGGTCAGATTTCCCATTTGTAGGTTAAAATGTGGCCAATCCAAAGAAGTTTAAAAGTATGAAGAGACAACTTGAAGTAAGAACTGCACATACTTACAGAAACTTGAGATCCATAAGTTCAACCATGCTGGGAAGAGCTTTTTGTTTAAAACATAGAGCTAAACAAAATGCAATTAAGGCTGACAGGACAAAAAGCATCCCTCTTGAGATTCATAAATACACTCATGGGAGCCTGGAAGTAAAGAGAAAAGACCAACATAATTCTAATTGTGTCTCGCCTCAGATGGCCATTTAAACAGATAACTTTTCCTAAAGTAAATTAGTTGGTCCAGTTCATGCTTTTCCTACCCTTACTTAACCAAGTGAAGTAAATGAAAATTTTCTATGAGTAAATCTAGGCTCTGGATGCAGAATTTTTATTCTGCTTTGGTGACAAATTGTGATCTGAGTTCTTAACTGTATTAAGAAATCCTTCAGCCTCTAAATAAGTATCATAAAGTCATGTCAGTGTTTTAGGAGAGCACGGTTTCTTGCCTTGCTTAAGCAAGATTGGAGAAATTTGAAAGACTCTGACACAGTATGTATACAAAACTATGGGCATTATTCCTGATCTGTTTGTATCTTTCATGCTCTTAAATTTTTACATATGGAATCCTTTCAGCAGTTCGTGTGCTTTGCTATTTATTTCTTGCCTAGTTGCCACCTAGATTATTTCACTTTATCATATTACATTGCATGTCATTACATTTTTTAAAAGTGCTTTAATAATAACCCTAAAAATCTAACACTCATCTGAACTAAATCCATTCCAACTTTAAAATATTTTAGTGCCATCATGGACCATAAGGACAACTCTTAGCAGTGAAATAATCACCAGGAGAGGAGCTGGAAATGACAGGATTTGAAATGTGTTTACCTCAAACTCAGGTAAGAAAATAGGAGGAATCAGCTACGAACCAGGCACATACTGGTTCAAAACAGAGTTCATGTGCCTGATGGAGAGCAGTTCAACCCAAGTGGAGCTGGTTGGGGGTTTCCACTGAAACACTCTTTGATCGAGAGAAGCTGGCTCAACAAAACCAAAACCTACCAATTCCAGCTTTCTCTGGCTCAGGTTCTTGCTCAAGAATGGAGTTCTCCAAAACACTATTTTTTTTGGAATATGGGGATTTCTTCATTAAAAAAAATAATGTACAAGTTATTATACAAGTTATTACAAGTACTATATTTATCCAATATAGTCTGGGATTAAACTTCATTTTTATTGGGTGAAAATGTTTCTTACCTTACTGTACTTGGTAGCTCATACAAACTAGATAAAATAAGACACCAGAATTACTCCCAGCTTTATATCCAAGTTCTCATGTATATTTGTGAGATTCACTTATTTTGTCACCCTCTGTAGAATGCCTCAGATAAAGCAGTATGAGACAAAGATTTATCCTGGTAGATAAAGATTATAGAACAGGCCACTCTTGAAGGTAACTCAAAGGAATCATTCTAGTTTCTTTTTCAAGATTAATCTCCTGAGACTCAGGACTGATCTATGGATATAGAAGGCCATATGCCTTCTCATATGTCAGTAGACCCTTACTTTCTTACACAGGCCATGCAATAAAGTTCCTAAATTGATCCATCCATATTTCTGACACTCCACAGCATAGCTCAGCACAGATGTTAGGTAAGAAGATATTTCACAACTTTCTGGATTTTTGCCCCAGGTAAACTAATGAATTTGTAAATGCAAATATTTCTATCTGTGAGCTGTATACACCCAAATTATTACAGTATATACAACTTCATTTATTGTTCCTACTATGACAATAGCAGTCAATATTAAACAGTTTCTTCCTAAACAGAAGAACCTGTTTGAAAATCAGTGACAGAACAAGAATATAACTCTAGTTTTAATTTAAATACTTTCAACCTGAACTTCTGTGCAACTATACTACTTCTTTTGGGTTTCATGAGTATAGATCTGATATGGATTTAGTTTTGCATTTCTGGAATCTGTAGCAAAATTTTTCCAGGTATACACTGAATTTCTAAACCTAATTTCACCCCCGCAATAATGTATTATAACCTCAGGTTATAAAGCACAAGAGGCATTCAAGAATTGAATCATAAATCTGCTCCTTGAGGGTTCCCAAATTTATGTTTCCTTTTCCTTTCTCCTCACTTTCTCCATTTAGACTTCCTTTCCTTTTTCTCTTGATGGCTCAACATTTCCATTACACATTTATTAGGAAAATAAGTACCACTAGGAGAAATTTAGAGGGGAGTGGAGCTTCTTTTATTTTATCTGAATACAGTCAGTCACTCACTGTGCTCCAGCCACAATATCTGCTTAAGCTAATTATCATTTCCTTAATTCAATTTGCAATGTGCTGGTGAAGTGTGAGTCGGGATCCAGACATGTTTCCCCACAGTTATCAGATCATTACAACATGCAGGTGCGTGGATTACAGAATACCCCAACTATTTTCAAAAAATCTGGTCTTCTCTTGCATTACTAATTTGGCTGCTGTTCCAGGCAAATGAGCTACTTTTAAGTTGCTGTTACTGCAGGAGCACACACATCACGCATGGTGACAAACACCAACAAAACCTGCAGACTGATACAGCTTTGCAGAAAACTTGTTGACCAAGGACACCAAGCAGAAACCCCCAATCTGTGCAAGACATTGACTGCACTTTTCATTCTCATTCAGAACAAGTCCCCACACGAGTCAATTGTCAAAATACTATTAGCTTCCAGTTTTTCCAACTGACCTACGTTTCGTAAAGAAAAGCCAAATCTTATGTTTTATGCCAAAAGTCTCTGCTCTCCTTAAACAGGCAGTACACAGCCTCTGCAGAAATGATCACTCACTTCAGTTTGTGTGCATATGTGATTCCTACTGAATCTAATGGTTTTCCCAGATGCCCAGAGGTGGTACAAGTAAATCTGTGCTATAGCACATCCACCCACACCCACACACATCTGTGCTACCAAAGTAACTCCTGCTGTACTTCTGTTTCTCCTACTCTCTCTATCATCCCTCCACGCCTCTAATTTTTGCTGAAGTAATTTGTTCACAAATACACAACAGACAAAAATTGTCTCTGGTCTCTCAAATCCACATATGTTCAGTAAAACATGCATGCACACATGAAGTCACACACATGAGAGAAAGACAGAAGGAACACCCACTGCAAGCCTTTGCAGTTTCAAAAAAGACATCAAAGAAGCATCTTTTATTTGGTAGGAGCATCTTAGGAAAAAAAAAAAGCAGAGGACAGGATCTGTCCTAGGAGGACAGACTTCCAAAGGCTGAGTATTTCTGAATTAATCAGAATGACAAAAGGGACAGATGAAGCATTTACGAAATGTCTTGTTAAAAATATAATTTCAAAATTATGACACTATTTTTTAACCATTTATTTTGCACACTTTCTACTCTCCATGTTTAGATTTTGGGATTTGGTACTTTTTTAATACAAAAAGACAGGAATGGTGTAGCACTTCTGTGAAGAGCAGAGCAGAGACTTTAGGTATAGACATCTAATCAGAAGATTACAGGAACATTTATTTCCTCTACATACCACCATTTCCTCTCTAAAAACATATCAAAATTTGAGGAAAGATTTTCATGGTCATTATATCTCCATATGGGATTGTAGGCCTACATGTTTTGTGGGTTATAAATTAGCTTTAACTCATATGTGCATTTGGCTTAAACTCATTTGGCTTTTCTTCCTCAGCAAGCATATCTTAAATCCACATGTAGGTCAATGTAACTGCAAAGTCTTTCTATATGTCCCTCCCTTTATATATATCATCCTATGTACATTCAAGAACACACTGTCCATATCTTCCCTGTCTCCTTAAGGGAACATTATTTATGGTCATACCTTGTAACACACTGAGAACTCTTCTGGTAAGCATGCTGCTCTCCCAGGGGGAAGTGAAAGGATGCAAAATAGGTACAGAGATTCAATTTTTTTAAAGCTAAGGTATGTTGTGAAGTTAAGAAAGGATCAAACCTTTCCTATTGCAGATAAAACTGAAGAGGAAAAATCAGTTAAAAATGTATTCAAAGACCTGATTCTTTACTTGGGAGTTTGACTACTTCATATTCAGCTGATATAAAATCTCTTGTATATGTGACAATATCTATTTGCTGTTCTAGATAGTATTTGATTCCACAGTTGCACTGCATGACCGGTGATATATTTTAAAGTACAAACAATTCTAATCCGTGTAATGAATAGCACAGCTAATACCACAAATTACGGAAAAGGGTTAAAAAATTTTTATGTCCCAGGATTGGGATTTTAATTAGTTGAGTATAGACATATACATAAAGATTAGGTGTCTATGTAACATGTGTGCCCCTCCTGTATGTATATAGTTCTAGATTGCAGGACTCATTCACAGTAAATGGAAAAGTTGCATAAAAATTGTCTAAAATTGGAATCAGTGATAAGAAACTATTAACTTTAATCATTATGTTTGCATTTTCTTGGTTAGTTTTCCACAATGGACACAGATGATTTGAACTGATTATTTCTATATCCCATGCAGACAGTATAATGGAAGGCTCACTCCTAATATTTTTGCTTTGGAGAAAGCAATTTTCATTGACTTGACTTTATTTACAACAGCATAAATTAAATAACTTTTAGGAGTTGGTAATAGAGAAAAATGGAAGATTTTCCTCTAGTGCGGACATATATTTAAATTTCTTCCATCCTTTCAAAGTGTTTTCAGGACTCACTTGAAAAATTGCAAGAAAAATGAGAGGGCATTTATAGCCAGATAATTAATACATATTAACCATCTGTCTATGAAATCCCAAGGTAGTGTGAGACAGCAAGATGAGGTGAACAGTAAGCACTTCCTTTTCGTTAATGGATGCCTTATGTACTGCATCAAGCCACAGTGTGAATTCAACAGCTCTGCAACCGGATTTCTGCTCCTGCATGCATGGTCATTACAGGAAAATACACAGACCTGCTTTCTGACAGTGCACCTTACTGGTGTGGCTGGATGGCTGAAATTTAGGAGTACCATCATGCTAGGCTTTGGATAAACTTCTAGTAAAGGTGTTTTCATCTTGTCAGGAAAAAAAAAAAAAAGTGTGAGGAGTTTGATGAATTGCATTTTAATACAATGATGTAATGATCAGGTAAATGTATCTGCTAATGGCTTTGGATGGGCTGTTAGGACAATGTCTGAGCACAGTCTGGCTATCACATTTTCTGCTAGATCCCTGTGATGATTTACATAACCATTTCAGGGGCTTATCTTAGCTCTGTTTTACAAATCAAGATAGGAACTCCTGTGTAATCACCTGGCAATTGGTGACGGCTGTTTAGTCTGTTACGACACCTATTGAACTAAGGTATTGTTGGTGTAGGACTTCATCTTAGTACTCAAGTAAACTGGACTAACATTGCAGAAAAATTAAATCAGTCATCTTCTTTGGCCAAGAGACCACATATTCATCAGAGGTTTGAACCTCTCTCAAGGGCCGATGATCACACAGAAAAATGACAGGTCTGTCTCCTCATGGCTGGAGAGCCTGGTGGGAATGATATCCTCATGCACAGCTTGTTAAGTAGGATGTTTTCCAAACAGTAAATACATTTTGGGTTTGAAATAAATTATAATCTGACAACACCAAAGTCATTAATGATCACTGGAAGACAAAACAGCTTTCCATGTCTCTGTCTTGTGTAGATGTTGTGGGTCAGAAATTTAGGGGAAGACATGACTGAAGTGGGGGCGGGCATCTTGCTAGTCCAGCAAGAGTGGATAACAGTGGTATCAGGTTTGCAAAACAGTCACACATCTAATTGTCCTGGGTGTCTCAACTGAGCAGGTGGTGCAGTGGCTAAACCACAGCGTTGTCAATGCTGAGATCTGGGTTCGATTCCCGATTAGGACACTCCCCGGGCAGATGGAGCTCGTTAGCCCATAAGGCAATCCATCTACGTCCTGAGGACCTCGCTGCCACCGTCCAAGCTCGCTTGGCCCCGGCAGATGAATCTCAGGATTAAAGGGTGGGCTCAGTTCCACGCACACTGTGTCTCACCTAAAAAATCCAATGCGCAGGCTGGAAGGTGTAAAGACCTTCCCCGGTTCTTCGTTCGCGAAGAGACTGGCCATTATTATAGCTGTGCTGACAGGCCTTTTACAACTAGGCATCTCCTGCTGATTAAAGTCAACCTAGGGCTGCCTCTTCCTAGTCTGTGTAGACCTTCGACTATGGGGAAGAAGCACCGTTAGTGGGCAATTTCCTGCTGCACAAGGTAGAAGTATTTCCACTTCTCTAAATGCTAACTAGCCGTTCAAGACTCATCTAATCACTATATAAAGAAACAGGCAACCCTGGAAGACAATTCACCTCATCTTTGCAATAGATGCCAGAAACAGGTGAGACGAATCACCCTTCAGTTTATTGACTATAAGGGTAATATAGATGATTGGCACAAGCAGCTTTAGGTATTTAAAGCTGTGGCATAAATTTCAATTGCTGGTGGGCCTCAAATCTAATTTCTCTATCCCCCGTCTCCATTTGCAGTTCATTACTGGCTGTAATCCTAATGTATGTAGCATTTTGAAGGCTATGGTACATTTCTTCATCTTTGGTTTTGCAAGAATAATAAGAAAATTCCTTGAGTTACAAAACAACAGCAGTCAATAGTTCAGTGATAGGGCAATCACACAAATAAACAGTCCTGCCCTTAGTCTCTAATGCAATCTTCTGCTTAGAGATATGCTAACACCTCTGAATCAGTTTGACCTGTCTTCTATTAATAAACTTATCGGTAATATATCCATTAACTGATTTAGTTGGTATGCAAGAACTTAATTATGCAAGGAGACAGGGCACAACTGTGTTACAGTGAGATAATGCACACCTCTGACGTGGTGTGAAATACCGAGTGGAACCAAGTAACTTCAAAAGCCTGAAAACTATGTTAAGTTGCAACACTGCACCATGTGGTTTCACACAGTGCATTGAAAAAAATTATAATTTGAGAAATATTTAAAGGAAATTTTAAAATTACTAAATCTCTGAAAGGAGGCTACTGAGTTATTCTGTGGTTAACTCATGAGCTGTAATAGCAGCTGTGTTCTGTACAAAATGTTTTAGTAATTTTTGTGGTTATTAGTAGTAATTTCAGTGAATGAATGAATGAATGAAAATGGAACAAAGCATCACAAACTTCACTGATACTGGCTTGTAATATCAACCTGTCCTTTCTGCCAGGTGAAAGATGTTTTTCTCTTGCTTCACTGTCCTTAGTGAAATCTTTAGCACATCATTCATATATGAAAAACAAACAAATCCCCAAATCTCAAAAACTCATACAAATTCTTTCCTCCCCTATCCACAAGAAAGAAGAGAACTAAGGAAAAAACACATATAAAAATCCTGCCACTGCATCTGAGTGAGAACAAAATCTTTGGAACTGCTTCTTATACTTCTGTAGCAATGTACTGATTTTCTACATGAGCATCAAAGTACTTTCCAAAAATAAATTAGTTGATTTTTGCAAAATCACTTGAAATTAGTATTTCTTCCATTTTACTCATAATGGGCAGACCCTGCAGAAACTCAATGTCACAGAGAAAGCCTGATATAGTGCCAGGGACCCTGGCTCCTAGACCTGGGAGGAAAGGCTACAAGACCATTTAAATTCCACTTCTGCTGTTAGCAGATAGCTTATTTCATTTTGTAATTTAGTTTCCTAATTTAATAGCTAGAGGTCATATGTTTAAACAAGCTCCTAATGGCTTCTGTTCTATCCATTTACTTCTGTTCTATCCATTTACTACAAACTTCCCCCCTAAAGTAGCTGCAAAAGTTAATACTAGCCTTTCTACAAAATATCCTCCTACCTGTAGGGACTAGGCATTATATCCTCAGTGGAAATGTAAAGATGCTGAGCAACTCTGAAAAGAAGCCCTGGAAAGTAGCAGTCAGGGGAAAGAGTAGTCTATTTTTACTTTTGTTGTCACATTAACATTTTCAGCTCTTCTGCTATGGCATGCAGAATGCAGAAATGGACCCCAAAAGAAACTGCTGATGTTCAGTGATGTTCAGTGCCATGCTCACTGAGGTAGGAGCAGCAAAGGGATGTCTTCCTGCTGAAGAAGAGGCTGACCCTTTGACCTTAGCTGTTCCCACTCACATACAGATATAGAAATGTAAGCTACTCAGCATGATGCCAGTTAATTTAAATTACCTAACATCCCAAAGGGCAGCTCCCTGCTGAGGAGCCTTTTCTTTTCTTTTTCTTTTGACCTTCTAATACAGAGTAACTTTTCACAAGGATAAGTCAGATGGTCAGCTTGGAAGTATTCAGTTTCTGTGGCCTTTAGAGGTTCATGCAAAAGGTCACCTCAGACTACATTCTGCTGAATAAGGGGTTGGAAAAAAAATTGCTAAATTATACTGAATGACCAGATCCTCGATCTGTGGAAAAAGATGTAGGTGCACCATTGTAGCCATCTCACTCCTCCAACTGAGTTACACAATAACCAAAACTAGATGACAGATTTCCTCCTTCATAATGACAATTTATTTAACTACTTTTCATCTGAGCAACTGAGGTCCTGACAACCCACAGAACTTGCACTGTTTTAACCAAATCTCTCAAATATTTCCTGCTTCCTTGGGTTCAATCCTGCTGTGCTGCCTGGTGTGACCGCAGCAAATTTGGCCCTTTGGGTCACAGGGTGGAGCAGGACCTCTGGGTCCCCAGTAGGTGCATCCCATTGGGCTGCTCTGCAGCACCACAGCATCCTGCTGTGTGACCTTCCATGGCAAGCTGTTGTTTGGCACAATAAAGGGTCTAAAACCCAGAAATACACTGTTAACAGGAAAATTACAGTCATCATTGCAAGAAATATTAAATGGGAGAAATTACAGAGATTGCATTTTTAGAGAGGACCTAAGAGATCTGTCTGAAAGGTATATAAATAATGAAAATAATACAAACTAAAAGGCTAATGAAAAGTATTTCCATTTTGCACATGGGAACTTTGCTTAGGTATGACTGTGTGAACAACACGAGAAATAGTAAGGCTTTCCCTGTATAAGTAAATGTTTAAAAATTTTTGCTTTTCTTTATTTTTCCTACTTACACACATTTCTGTTTATGCCCTAATCTCCCTGAACTGGCAGTCAAGACTCTGGACAAACTCAGTTTTTCTTGAAGAGCTAACCTTGATTATCAGCAGCCTGTGGGTCTTGCTGCTTGACATTAGTTTTGATGGAAGATGATGGTTTGTTCCTTATTAGTCATTTGTCTGGCTCCATACTCTGAGCTGGTGTTGGAGGGCTTTGCAAAGTTGGTAATGACCCTCTGGCAGCTCCTTTGCTCCTGCCAGGTCCCCCAGGCAGCCCTGGTGCAGCTCAAACACTCGGAAGCTGCATCCCTGACATCTCCTGGAAGTCATTTTCTCCCACTGAATTCTCCAAGGGAGTCAGTGTTCGTTTCAGCTGAAGTATGGAAAAGGATTTAACTTGTTTTTTCTAAGGTTTCTCAAGTTTAATAGATTATTTTATTTGATAAGAAAAGGTCTCTCTTTTTTTCAGTTAAATTATACAACAACCCTTTATTGTCTCAGCAGGGCCTCTGGAAGGTGTTAGCTAACATTTGGAGCTCCTGCACAAATAAATCCTGAGCGATTTGAGTCAGACAGCAATGCTATCTTTTTTTGTTAGGAATCCATGTGGTGGTTTACTCTTACTGGGTTGGTGGGAACTGATAGTAGGATCTACATACATAAAGCACATAAAGCATGCATGTAATTTTCTGCCAGAAAGGGACATTTCTTCCAGTATCATATTATGCTTGTGAACAAATCAATTAAAAACATATTCTGATTAGCCAGGTGAACATATTTTTTGCTGGAAATTATAAACTAAATCATTGCTATCTACTTTCAGACTTGGTAAAGAAGATATGCACCTGTTAGCAAGATGGGAATTGATAAGCAGACCTTGAGTTCCGAGCCAGTACACTCATTTTAAAATTCTGATTGTGCCAGAAAATTCTCCTTGTGTCACTTGTATAAAACTTAATTATAAGCCCCAGAAGAAAATAAAGCCTGTGTATTTTCCTTCTCTGCTCATGACCTCCTGTCAACTGATATTTTTCAGTTCATTTGTGTCTGTCCTTGTCTCCCACTCTCCATATTCCATATGATACTTCCAAAAGCTTTTTGCCTCGAAAAGACCAGGCACGGCTTACAAGAAAATGTTGGACCTGAGGCATTCACAGGAGAAACTGAGGAGTCTCCTCATAATGGCATGGATTCCATATGAATTATAAGTACTCTGAATATATGTTGATAAAGCTATTCCCTTTGAGGAGGGACTTTTGGTCTCCTGACCATGGAGGTCTGCACTGGCTCTACCCGTGGCTGTCCCCATCAAGACTGGACTGGCTGCATCTCCAGCACATCACTTGACCCAGACCACTTCTGTTCACCATTTGGCACCCATCTGTTTCACTTTCCTCAGTTCAAAGTGCTTGAAGTAAGGTGAAGACTGCATTACAGCTCCCAGGGCAATAATCTATATAACCACAGCCAGTCTCCTCTCAGAAGGAATGAGCTGGTTTAATATAGCTCAAGAAGAGCAGGAATCAATAGACATAGAGCATGGATAGTCAGGGGAGTGGTACCCAGGGGGAAAAACCAAAGGAAGGAAATTACTTGGCACTGGTATTTATACCTGTGCATTTCCTCTGCTCAAAGAACTTTGATTTGATCAGTAAAGGTCCTCCAAATCTGAGCCTCAGGTGGCCCAGCAGTTTGCAGTAAGAGTAATTTAGAGAGGTTCAGCTGGTAACGGGCAGAAGTAAAATCATATGCTACTCCAGCACAAACTAAAGAAGCAGAAAGTTGTGGTCAGGGATTGAAGCAGCTCACACATGCTGTGGGTCTGCACAGAGGGGGCTCTCTAACACCCACTCACCAGTGGGTTACACCACCTTGCTACACCAATTTACATCCCATTTCAGAGCCCCAAGTTGGCTCTGAAGTAAAGTTAAAGTTGAGTTCAAAGCAATGCAGCTGCTTCCAGGAGCTGCTGTGCATGGGGCAGGACTGTCAGGGGAAATAGTGATTGCTCTTTGAAGTTCTGTTACTAGATGGATGCTGATTGTCTCATGTTACTGTAAGCATGAAGTGACTTAAAAGCTGAGCTCTCAATTTACTGAGTAGAGGGCAATAGGCAAGGCAAAAATATTTGTCAAGAATGCTAATGTCTTTCATGTAAGGTCCACATGTTTAGAAAACCAAAGAACTGAAATAAAATTGATTTCTAGAAATCATCTTCCAAGAAAACAGATACACTGAGTGGGTACCAGTCATGTTATTGGAAGGGCAAACAACAGAATACACAGGCAAATTAATTTCTCATTAAGTGAAATATAAACCATTTGGGGTTTGGGTTTCATAAACAACTTAATTTGTATTCTGATATGTACATTTGTATATTTATAAGTTTATGTATTATAGAGAGAATATGATATACATAGTATTTATAATTACTTTACTAAGATATAACTGAAAATATAACAACTAATAGCAAGAAAAGACTTAAACACAAGGCGTGGGCTTTTAATCAGATCTCCTCTTATTGCCCCCTGACCATTGGAGTGCAGCAACACTATATCCAAGATATATTCTACAGTCAATAGTTTGGGGCCCAAGTTCAGCACTCCAACTATGGCCCCAGTAATCTGGGAATAATTCTGTGATACATTTGGCAGCTGGGAAAGTATGGAGCAAGTAAGAGTGATCATGCAAGGAAGTCTAAAGTTGATCACTTGACTGATAAGATTCTTATCTGACTTCACTTCCGAGACTGGATGGTACCACTTGCCCATAAATTAACTTCCCTTTATCAACATGCATCACCATAACATGATTCCAAAACTTTATTGGGGGTTTAGTTCTCTTATCTCTGTCTCTGAGGCTGCTGAGACTGGCCAGAAGTGCACACCACAGTGCAGTAAGATATGCAGTATGTAAAGGTATATAATTTATTGCCCACTATGAGTATGCTTCCAACTACAGTTACATCATACAAAAAATTTTGCTCATAATATCCATCAGCCTTTGTAAGTGAGAATAAAGCAGTCTGAAAATATGTTTAATGATATCATGGTATGTGACATTCATTGCAGGGTCTTTGCTCTCAGAAATGTCATTTGCTGGCAAAGTGTGTCTGTCTATCCATCCTGGTTATATATTGGCATTGCAAACTATCTTCCCCAAAAGATATCTAACAAGAAATAGTTTCTTTTCTCATCTGTCTTGCTAAAGTGGAGAACTATTAGTGCATACACTGAGTTCATATAGGGAATGACAAAAGTCTGATTTCTCTGGAAAGATCTAACTCTAATGTCATCACTTTAAACCATGAGAATTTCTATACCATTCTTTTGCACTGACTACCTAACCATTGTTTGTAGTCCATCTTTTAAAACTTACCAGTTAAATCCTCCTCTGTGGAAAGGTACCAAAGAAGTCAATAGATAGCTGAAAATTTATAGTGTTCTTGAATAAAAAGACATTGCTCCAAAATTTTACATAAACTGAAAATTATACTGAATATCTGGACTATCCTTATAGTTATAGACATAGATAATACTATGCAGCTGAATAGTATTATGAAATGAGGGTTGTATAAAAATTAATATAAAATAGAACTGGACTGAATCAGAAAACAAAGTTTTCCAGGAAGGACAGGCTGTAAGTAACCTGGGCTTGCAAAAATTCCATCATCAGTAAAGAATAAGTCTGAATTAGAAACACAATTTTTAAAGTGAGCAAAAATTAAAGTTGTTTTAGAAATACATTTTTTTATTCTGCATCACTTGTACAATGGTCTAAAGACTGACAGTTTGGATTTAAAATCATATGTATAAACACCAAGAGGTTATTTTTCTCTTTAAAATTGACCAGTTTTGTTGCAAAATAATGTGATTGATTAGATTATACTTATAATTTACTTGACTGCAGAAGGATGCTTTTTCTCCTATTTTAAGTGCTCTGACACTAGTGGTGATATCTACCGAGTGAATTTAACTGTGGTGTGTTCCATATCTTGAAATACAAAGTTTCTGAGGAGACCCTTGATCTTTATAAATTCTGATTTTTTTATTACACTGAATAGAAACTCTTCCCAGTCTATTTGAACCTCCCAAGGACAAATAATATAATCCATGGAAAATCTTAGGCTTTCGTCTAGAAAAATTCTATCCCCGTGTGATATTTAAGCAGCTAGCTGCTAGAGCTTTATAGCAGTTTCTCTCTAATAAGCAAGAATTCATCACCCAAAAGTGCAGTTTGTCTTCTGAGAAAGATGTAGGAGCAAATGTAGTCCAAAATGAAGAGTCATTCCACTCAAATGGTCTCTTAAGACTGCTACGAAGAAATATGTTTAATATTGCTATAGAATGGCTAAAATCTTACTGAAAGACTCTTCTCAACCTTTCATTTAAGTTCCACTAAGTCCTTTTATAGATGCAGGTGAATGAAATAACAGTATTTTCCGAACCCATAGTATTGGCTCAGACCTTTACCTCAGGCATAAAAAAATACACTGTATTTCCCTTGAATTTTCACTTTCCAGCAGCATGAATGGTTGTGTGTGTGTGTAAATATGTGCATGCAAGAGATAAAAATAAAGCTGCAAATCTCAGCTCAAAAATAGCCTAGAGAAAAATCACCAAGATTTCCTGATTATTCCCAATAACATTGCCCCCAGGAAGGACCCTGCAAGTGTCTTTGGAGGGTTATGAGAAAAGAGGTTTGAACCTTTGACAAGGAAATGGCCTCTAGTTGTTTGAAACTGTATGTTTTTGAAGAGAACAGAACTGTATATATTTTTGTTGACAGAGTAGCATCAATAACTTCCTCCACTGGGAATAACCTTCAAGACCCTCAAACTTCCAGCCAGCTACTAAGATTACAGATGGAAACAGCTTTGTGTAGGGTTCCCCACTTCTGTTACGTGGCCTGGACATGGGTGTCTGCTGTGTGGTGAAGACACACTGATCTGCTGTGCACTTCTGGTTGAAAGGTGGTTCTAACCAAGAGTTAGTCTTGATGATTCGCTGCCTCACAATTAACCTCACAATAAACACTCATTTGAGCAAAGTTAAAAAGCAAAGCACAGAACTCTTCAAATAGTACCACAGATATACCTGTTTTCTTCAGCCCTAGGCACGACAGTGATGCTTTTTTTTCATCTTTTATAGTTTGGTGTTAATCTCTGTATTTGGTTATGATGGCAATATCCTGTGACAATGTGCCTATAACAACTATAGCAACAATTACTACTATTACTGCTGCTACAACTACTACCACTACAATTTCAAAAATCCTCTTTCAGCATTTCCCCATATGCTGATTGTTTGAACGAAGATTAAGATGGATGACTGAGGTCTTGCCTACATGGAAAGATTAAAAATTACTTAACTCCAGGTTGAATTCCTCTGACAGCCAGCTAAGATCGAACAAGCTTCCCTGGACATTCACTAATCCAAGCTGCCTGAGGTACCTATTTAAGTACAAGATATATCACCCTTTTCTGATATTTATTTCCATTTCTTTCTCAGATGAGCTGATAAAATATCTAATTTTAAGAAATCTAATCCCTGCATCAGAACTGAGGCACAGTATGAGGCGCCTCCATTCCCCAGGTGCTGCCTTGAGGCAGCCCAATGTGGGCTGCCAACCCTGGGTTCCCCAGGGGCTGCCAGCAGCCGATCTGTCTGGCCAAAAGACTATTTCTGTATTTTTACAGTAGGCAGTCATTAGAAAAAACTACAACTACAGATCCAGATGTATGTGCTGAAAAAGAGGAATCCCATGTTTCCCTTGGGTAGTACTTGAAATCCTTATGGCTGGACTCGAAACGTGGTGTCACAGTCCTCTGCCAGCATGACTCCTGTCATTCAGCTGGAAAGTGAAATGCAATTTGTAGAAGATCCCATGACACAGAAGAGATGCAATACTCAGACGAAGATGAGTCTAAAGGGTTGACTTCCATTCAACACATTTATTGAAAGAACTTATTTTTCAAACATTTTTAATGGCATTTCCATTTTGTGAAAACAATAAAATAATTAAATACAATAAAATAATGAAACTTTCAAATTAAAAAAACTCCCATTGGAAGGAATTTTCTTTTTTTTTTGCAGCTCTCATTTCTACAATGTTTTCTATGAAGATCTGGGCTAATCTATTTCCCCAAAGTTTGGAAGATTTATAAGATTTACAGTGGCATTTTTGTAAGAAATGTTTTTTATCATAATCCATACTCTTTCAAATAAAGTGTCATCCAACTTCTACCTTCTATCTCTTCTATCCAACTCAATCTTAGACAAAAACATAGTGTTTATTTGGATTATTATTCTGTAGCTCTATAATATATGATGTTATATAAAACCGATGGTTAAAAAAGAAACTCTGAAAGTTACACTCTGCATTACATTTGCTTTCCTCATTTATTTCTATAACCTTTTCAATTATCCATAAAAACTTGAGGAAAGGTGATATTGTTTCAAGGAGAGTCTTATTTTCTCTTTACCAAGCAATATCTAGAGTCCAGTCAAAATTATTTTGAATGCCAGCGTAGTATGAAGCTTGCATAGGTTATTCAGTATTCCAGGAAACTGATCCAGGCTCAGATTGGAAACACATTATGTAACTGTATCTGGCAAGGGAAGAAATTAGATTTATTGATTAGGTTTTTTTATCAAATAATACTTCACACGGAAGTGTGAAGCTGTCTATAGGGCATACCTGATTGCAATCACAGACCATTAACAAAGGAATAAACTGGCTTAAGCACATTAAAGCCTTTACAGGATATACTGAGCAGTGTTAAAATAAAGGATGTCATAAATTGTGTGGTGCAGCACTTTTCAAACAGCCAGTCACCTTTGCTGTGAACCTTACTACATTTTAACTATCCGAACTGTGCTGTTATCAAAGTATCTTTCTTTAGGAACAAACTTAAGTTTAGCCAGAAGTTATTGGAATGGTTGATCATTTTTTAAACTGCTTACCATTGCCTCAGCTTAGAGAACTGACATTCTGCCTAACCAGAAAATGCTAAAAACCCTGCACATTTGCCTAATGAGAAGTTTTCAAGCAGCCCTTCTGTGCTGAAACTTGCTTACCATTAGCACGTAAAGTGGGAATAAATCCTGGTTAATTACTGTTTATCTATCATTTTATAAATCTGACTTTGATGGATTTTGTTGAAAAAGTCATTCAGAAGCTTACACTTTCTCCTTGCACCCTATCCTATTTGGTCAGGTGTCAGCCACATTATTGGGTTTCACATATTCTTATTCCAAACTACAGGTGGAAATTTCTATTTTCTTAGGTAATTTTATTCCTTTACTGAATTTCTGTATGAAAGATCTCAGCAATACTCCAAAACTGTTATAATGTTTTAAAAGGCATTTAAAATGTCTCTTTATACAAACATCTTCAAGCAGGAGATCTATGGTTGTTCCTCTTCATTAAAAAAAGTTCAGCTGGCAATAGTCTGCCTCTGCTGCAACTCAGGGGTGGGGCCAGAGCCTATGGGTATCTCTAATTTGTGCTTCAGTTCGTTCAGGTTTTGATAGTAATAATTCTATTGTATTAGAGACGTCAGATTCTTGGAGGACTTCCCTGGTGCCACCACAGTCAGGACAAAATGAACTTGAGTCTGCCTGGTCACATTGCAGTCACATCTCCCCTGCAGACTCAGCCTGGCTTCAGCTGGTCTAACGGTTTGCAATACATGGCCTTGCATTAGTTGTGATTTTATGGAATATACTTTGCTCTCAGTTGCCTTGGAATATGTATGTCACAATATTCACTTGGTACCATTGTGCTATGTCACAGTTTGTAAGGTCTACTTGGTGTGTTGCCCACCTGTGCCGAGAAAGAGAAGAACTTTCCAGCGTTGCAATGCCTTCCTGTCAATGAGGTTTTGGGTTAAGCATTGTAGCTAGCACTTAAAAAATCTCACTTTTTACTGCCTCAAGATTTCACCATGTATGTTATAAGCCTCACACTGTTTAACACTACTTAGGAGTAACTGGGTTATTCCTATTGTTAGGAGACTAAGAAAATAATAATATAATTTTTTAAAAAAATTATATATATTGATATAATAATTTTATTTATAGAAAATATAAATATAGAATATATAAATATAGAAAATATAAAGTAACAACACCAACAGCAACAAAACAACAACTATTATTATTATTGTTAATAATAATAATAATTTCTTCAAGAAAGTATGTCTGACATCTACATTTTAAACCTCAAAGAACTGCATTAGGAAACTGTGTCTGTTGTTCATTCAGCGGATGAAGAACTGGGAAACACTACAGCTGTGAAAGAGGAGTAGTAATCTATTCAGTTATTGAACAATAAATACAATGCAAAAGAAATGCACATAAATATTTACATCTAATTAAAATTATCAGCTGGAATTGCAGAGATGTGTTAGTGTAAATCTGGAACAATCCTGTGTATACTTTGGTAGAGGTAGAATGAAAAATTGCAACACTTTCTGTGAAAACTTCTATTCTATTACTAGTCTTTAATAAGAAAAAATATTAATATGATTGTATTCTCTTGACTTAGTACCAAAACTATTTAAACCAAATTTGTTGAAATGAGTTACGGGATTTCATCTTGGAGCAAAGAGATTAAACATGGTTGCTTATCAGTCACCCAACAGCTTATTTAGTTTGTCACTCATCTGCATTGAAGTCAGCAGTCCAAAATCAATATACTGCAGCTGCAGAATAAATGCAATATATGCCCTTGGAAGAGGAAAGCATGTGGTGTGTAAAATGATAGGTATGACGATCAAAGTGAAAGTGAACAATAGATTTTTATTTTCTTCTTTCCTGTGCTGATCCTAATAAAGAGGAGTGAACACTGTAAAGTGGAAAGTGTTTTCACCCGCACATGTCCATTCTTCATCTCTCTTACTGCACCTGTGAATATAAAAAAGAGATGACGAAAACTCTTGTTTTTTTAAGAATACTGTTTTTAATTCTCTCCCAGTAGGGCTATTGTGTGAGTGAATATACTTCCACACATATTTTATTGCTCTCCTATAAGCACATATAGACACACAAACATATACCCACAGAGACATACCTTCTATGTGCATTGAAAATGAAAGAAAAAAAATGTATAAATTAAATTTTTGCATGCTTATTTGACAGATAAAATACCAGTTCTTTCTAGTGAGCTTTTGCTAGATGCAATAAAAGTTTATTAAGTGAAAGTATGCAAAGAAGTACTCATATTTTAAATGTCTTATGAAGATTATCTAATTAATCCCTACAACTTCCCCAAGTCCCTTTGTAATATTTCTCTATTAAGATGCTGTTTGCTCCCACTTCTTTCTAATTAATGTGGATGCAAAATAAGAAACAGACCAGTCCCTCTGGTCACAGCATATCTACCTGCCACAGCTCATTTTTCTGCCATCTCTCATTATTCATTATAAACCTGAGGTAGTTTTAAATCCACATGACTTTGGGTCCTTTTATAAAGGGTATTTAGATAAATAAAGATGCAGATAGGTGAGATTTTGAAAAGACCTTTGTCTGAGATCAGAACCTGCTTTACAAATAAGTAAAAATGCTACATGTGAGAACAGCCTCTGTTCCACAGAGCTTTAAGTGTCAGCTGACAAAATCTTATCAACTTCTGTATTTGACAATTTATCATATTTTTTTGTGTCACATGCTCCTGTCACATTTTTGCAAAATCATCTCTTCTTTCTCTCACCTTCCTTTGCCAATGCAAGTTCACCCGGTTAGCTGACTGCCCTTCTGTTTTCTGTGGTAGCCTTTAACATTCAAATACTCTCAAATAATTGTCCTGCTAGGATGTCTGATTAATTTAATTTTTGCAAAGCTTCATGGCGATTCCTGTACAATTGGCTGCCTGTAAACCTTTCCCCTCTTTGGTAATGTGCAATAAAGAATCACTACAATCATGTAGCAACACAGGTTACCAAACAAAATTATAAATAAAAAGCAAGCAATACTGTATATAGTCTGCATACAAAGTATCGGTTAAGAGAAGAATAGTTGAAAACAACAAAAGAAAAAGCTGTATAAAAAGCTGAGCTTGTATCTGTACTGACTTTTACAACTGACCAGGTCATGCAAACCCATCCTTTTGCACCTTCATGGTATCCTACAACATGAGTGAAAGCCAATTGTATCACACATCTTATTTCTCTGAGTAACTTCAAAGCACAAGCATCCTAGGGAACTGCCTATGGAACTGCCATTGACTCTGCTGGTGGAAAAATTATTCCATCTTAAAGACATAAAAAAACCCCAAAACCACAAACCTGAAACAAAATCAGACCTTTTCCAAAGGACAGATACACGTGATTCACACTTAAAAGTAAGAATTAACAAGACTGTTCCCCAGATAAAGTTCTCCATGTTAGATTGCTGTGGGAAGACAGGGTTTTGTAGAAGGAAAGAGGCTAAACCCCCAAATTATGATAAAATAAAAATCCTGGAGTTCCACCCTGTTTTTGCTCCCACCATCATTTCCCAGCTTGCTCCTGTTTCCTGATGTACCTCATTGTCTCCATTGGAGGGGGTTTTTTGTAGCTCCTTTAAATAGTTTACAGAGAGGCCATCACAAAAAAATGACTGTAGTTTCAGGCTTCATTAACCTTTTGTGGATTTACTATTGATGGCCTGGTAGGCACTCTGCTTACTAAACCACTTCATTTATTGGATGCTACACCAGCTAACACAACGAAGTATGTTACCAGGTGCCTCTTTCAGAAAAGTTCAAATAGGGTATAAGAATGAATAGTATGTAGAAGAGATGTGATTCAGACAAATTTATGAAAACATTTTATGTGGACTCTGTTTCCTAAAACTTGAGTTTTGATGGATTTATGGCACCTTTCTGTTTATTTCCTTCTGCTCTTTAAAGATGGTAGTGTGTGAACCAACAGACTTGAGCTTAGGTGGACTATATGAAACACATATAAAGAAAAGCAGCTACTCCAAAAGCAAATACAATGAGAGTAACCTCAGAGCTTCTCCACTTCTCACCACTAGTAAGAGGAATTGGACTGTCTAGCCACATAGACCCGTTTTGTTCTTAGAGCTTGCAGGAACCTCAGCCTCACTATATTGCTCAGGTCCACTCCTTCTCTCCAGTCTGCTGCAAGAGTTTTTGCAAGCTGTCAGCAGCAGAAAAAAATAATGGATCCCAAAACTCCAAAAAAACAAACTTCAGCTGTTTCCTAATGTTCAATTAACAAGGGACTAAGAATCAGGCCTCAGCACTTCCAGTTTGAATGGGTGACCTACCCAGTCACAACCGGTGGTCGCTGGAATGCAGAGATGCTCTGTCTGGATGTATCACATAATCAGGCAGCTCCAGCCAGCTATTGGAAGTGCAGCCAAACACATGCTCATGTCAAAAATAGAAATTTGTCTGAGTAGTGTGTTGGCACCGCTTTGACAGGTATACGATTTATAAACTATTCCTCGAGGGGAAAAGGAAGGCAAATTGTTTAAACAAAAGTGTCGGTACTTTCATCACCCTCTTTCCTGGGCAGCGTTTTCTGACCCATGGCAGCATTCCAGCTCTCTCTGATACCAAAGTGCTGCTGAGAAGCTTCCGTCTCTGAGCAGAGTCAGGGGCTGTGTTCAGGGTAGTTAAATTATAACAATAACTTTGAAGAGAACTGAACCCCCCTGGGCTGATAAAATGATATGCCATAATAAAAAGGGAAAGGCACAGCTACATTTTGGCTTGAGTTTCCCAGTCTTGGTGCAGTTGCCTGCCATCAGCAGAGGATGTGTGTAATCACCACTGACAGTGGGCACCACCAGCTTTGAGTGCTGTCGCAAGGAGGAGGAGAAGGAGGTTTGACTCTGCCTGCTCATCGCATACGTGATCCCCTCCCTGCCTGCAGGTGCTGGTCTGACCCAGGGGGGTGGCATCTGCAGTCAGGTATGACTAGACACTGGCAACAGCCACCTGGTTCTTCACCATTCAGGAACATGCTTCTGCAGAGGGTCAGAAGCTACACTTGTCTAGCCTGCAGACTGATTTGGCTTTTTTTTAACTTGAGGGCCTTCACCGGGTGCGCACATAGGAGCTGAGCTAAAATGACAATAAGGGCTTCCTTCAACCACAGTCGAAGAGATCTGGGAGCTAGAAGGCATTGTACTCCTCCAAAGAGAGCAGTAGAACTTGTCTCAACAGCACTGAGACTTAGGATCCAGGCAGTGCCTCATGTCCTCTGGCTAAATTCCCATTTGGCCTTGGAACTCAGTTCTGTATCCCACTGTGTGAACTTCTTTTTTTTTTTTTATGTTCCCCTCTCACGTGTCTTTGGTGGTTTTCCAGCACCACATGGTAATGCCTTAGCAGCAAGAGGAGGGATGGAACTGTCTATCTTCTGAGGGACGGACCTGGCTGTCTGCTAAGGGATGGACCTGGTTGTTTACTGATGCCTACCCAAGTTCGTTTGTCTTGGACAGGGTGCGCAGACACACAGCCATGGGTGATAGGCAACCAAGCTGCGTGTTCTTGTGAAAGCCTTGGCCTCTGCTAGGAGTTTGAAATGGGCCTTCCCTGCAGCAGTGGAATTAAACTGAGCTGGCCTGTCTTTCACCTCTCTCTACAGTCAGCTGGAACTCAAAAAAAAATCTGCAGTAGTGCTTTGGGACACTTTTTCCCAAGGCAAAATGGATACCTAGGAGATAAGCAACATTATGCTTCATCCCCCAAACAAACACATCTAAACAGCAGCACATTGTAAAACATTGACTTCTATTGTCAAGGTTGTCTACTGTAATTCCAATCGCCATCAAAGGGCTTTTAACATTTTATCTCAGTCAACAGAGATAAACATTTTGTGCCAATTAACTCAGTTAAAATGTGGTGCATTACAATAACAATTAACAGCTGAGGTCTCTGCAAAATGCTGTTTACAAAAGCATTTTTTGCTAATCTGTGACTATTCTGAGGCTTGAAGCTTGTCACCTTGTGCTGCACTGCCCTCTTTGGCCTCTTTCACGTTGAAAAGTTTGGTCGTTTTAGAAAACATAATCAACTTGGCCTGTCCTCTGCTTCAAACATGCAGCTGGAGACATCCATAGAAGATTAAGGGATATAGGTCACAATTTTCCAAAACACAGAAGAGATTTAGAAGTCTTTCATCACAACTTAGACTTCTAGATAACTTAGCTGCATTGGTAAATCATATCCTTACTCAGAGAACTCTTTAACCTCAACAGCATTTGTGCCTCTTTGTGCACCAGCTGCTTGAAAAGCCTCCAGTCACGTTATACACATTATGTCACATGTCTGTCACCTCTGACTGCAGGATTATTCATGACAAAAAACATGACATAAATCAAAACTAACTTAATCTATCCTTGGATAGGTTTAACATAGGAGAACAATACCTAATGTGTCCTCGCCCTGCCAGAATTTTATAAGTTACGTAAACCAAATACAATGATTTTGACTTAAGGGCAAAATCTTTATTAATTTATAACTTCAACGACTATGATGTGAGCCTTGATTCAGAAAGAGCTGTGATTTAAAGAAGTATTTATGGCTACACCTGATTTTAATGGAGTGGATAGCCATATTCATAAAACCTAACCAGTCACTATCAAGCATTAACACTTGATTCTGCTGCCTTTTCTGAAGGGATGGACCATGTAGTCATGCCAATGACAGCTCAGCTTCAGCAGTCAGAGTATACTAAAGGGACCTACTACTTTAACAGTATTTTAAACTCTAATCCATACAATTTTGGTTGAAAGTCCCAGGTGTGATTCAAGAACACAATCTACCACATGCAGAACATAATGTTATTTACATATGGAAAGTAAAGCACTCCAAGAAAAACTCTGAAAAATCAAAAGGTGATAAAACCAGTGGGAAGAGTTGTGAGTTGCCAAGAAGAAGTCAGATCAAATTAATATAAAAGATCCTTAAGTCTTCCACTCAGTTTAAATACACATTTTTAAACTATGGGCTAGTTAACATGATTATATACATATATGTAGATAATCAACGGCAGGAAATTGCAAATTACAGCTGAATAGGAAGTAGTTGATCGGGACAGAAAGTTAAAAAGCAAGAGACTTAAGCAGTGTCCCTTAACATTTATCTTAGCAGTTCAGTTACACATTCAAATATGCACACTTCCAGAAGATCTGAAGTATTATTCATACATATTTAATTTAGTTGGATTCACTTTTAAAAAAACTTTATTTGAATCTTTTAAATCGATTATTATTTATATAATTTACAGAGTAGTTTCCTCTGTACTATCTCATCTATATCTAGAGCAGTTTCTTTTACTGGAAAACAAACAAACAAACAAACTAACTAACTAACAAAAACCTCCATAAAACCTTATTTATATTTTCACTTGTCATTTCCTCTGAGCACTCCCCACCATTCTGCTGTGGCAAGTCCCCTATAGTTACCGCAGTATTGCCACATCATTTTCTACATCCCGTATAGCTGCAAGGGGAAATAATTCATATTGGATGCAGATCCACAGCTCACATGTGTTTAGCATTAATGTAAAATCAAGGACATGTAAAATCATATAATATTAAATTTAGCTATAACATACATCCAGTTTCCAATGTTAATTGACACTATATATGCCTAACTTACATTGAATTTTAAAAAAAGTATCTAAATAATGTGGAAGACATATCTAAGCATATATTTGGACAAATACATGCTGATAGAGATTTATACACGTGCATATATGAATATATACCTGCACAAAGTGAGGTTATAGAATTTTACTAAAAACCTCCTAACTGGCTACATTGTCAAGCATTTTGCCGAATTCTGCTATTATGCAAGAAAACCCAAAAGACAGTGGGTTTTAAGAGAGGAAGGTTAGAAAAGTGGTTAAGGCCAGTTCTGAATGAAGGAATGCCTCAGGGTATGAGATTCATTTGTCTTTGTACTAATGGGTTTATGGCTTTCTTTTTAAACAGCCAGCTGGGGCCGGGGAAGGGGTTGGGGAGGTGAGGAGGACTCGCTAATCCTGGTTCCTGCCCTCCCCCTCTGCCTTCAGCCAGCAAGGGGCCACTACCTGCCTCACTGCCTGCTCCTCTGCCTGTACCCTGCTGCCTGAATCCCCTACCTTACCATTCTGCCTGTGCACTCTCCCTGTCCCTGCTGCCTGCCCCCCGTCAACCCCCTTTCCTACCCTGCAGCCCCTGCTATCTGCCCCTCTGCCTGTCCCTGATGCCTGCCCCACTGCCTGTACTGCCCGCTCCCTCTGCCTGCCCTGCTACCTGCCTCCCCTGCCTATCTCCTCTGCCTGCACCAGGCTGTCTGCCCTTCCTCCTGCCCACACACTGGACAATCCTGGACCCGAGCCACTAGTCCTGGGAAAGTCATAGGTCAGAGCCGTGCAGGACACAAGGTGACATGTGGAGAAGAGCATCTGTCTGGTGATTTGTGGCCCAGGGGAGAATATGTGAAATACTCAGGGTTGCCAGGTCATGGGCAACACAGCTATCCCGCTCAGCACTCCTGGCCCCAGCTGAGTTATCCTGGCTCAGCACTGGAGCAATTATCTTCTGATTTTTACATTTTCCTTCCCTCCATTCGCAGAGGGTCAAACTTACCCCATTCTGAGCATTGCTCTGCCTGTGCAGGCTGTATACATGCTGTTTTGCTAATCTGCATGAAAGTGCCTGGGTATGGAAGGGAAACAGCAAGACATCTTATCTTTGAAGGGATCTCAAGGCCTTTTGAGTTTACTGTTGTTGCAGTCATTATTGTTTAGCATATCCTTGAAGGTTTGGTCCGAGGGACAGCTGGTGGGAATGCAATTTAGGTTGTTATAATGCAGCAATTATTTAAATATACACCAAGCAGGAAAGCAGAGGCAGAGTGAATTTCCTCTGTTAAAGTGTTACAATATGGGTCTTTCTGAGGGAAGGGAAAAAAAAAAAAAAAAAAAAGAGAAAAAAAAGGGCAATATAACTGCAGAAAGAGCATCACAAAATTAAATTCAAGTACTTTCAGGCCTGGGAGCAAATTTTTGTGTTGCTGTCTACAATTATCAGCTACAGTTTAAATCTAGTTTATTCCTAAAAGTTTTGTGTGTGAGAATGAAGTGAAAGAGAAGTGCGCACACACACACACACACACACATACACACACACTCTCATACACACAACCCTCTGTTTGTCAGGGTGGCAAAACCTCTGGTGTAAACATAGATGTTCCTGTAATGTGTTTATTCACTTGGGGAGGTCTCTTGCTGGTATAAACCTGATGTTTACCGGCATGGGGTGTCAGTGCTATGTACTTACAAAAACTATTGCAATAGCAGCAAATCACATCTAGCACAGATGGAGCCTTGGAGTGACCTTTATAGTTCAGAATTAGAAACAAGGATGACACAAGCAGCAGGAATATCATGGTGGATGAGTGCAGATGATGGTGGAAGGCAGTTACAGTCCAATGATTTCTAGTCTCAAAGTCACACTCCACTGGCAAAGCTCAGTACAACTGCCCCACCAAAAATTTTGGCTGTGAGTTGTGCAGGGCTGGGTTGCCAGTGATCCTCGGGCTGCAGAAACAAGCCAGGACCATGGCTGTAGTGTCCCGACTGTATTGGCTAGAGAAAGATGGAACTGTCAGAGGGTATCTGCAGGCGGGGAGAGCAGCCAGGGAAGGGTGAGCACAGGGGGACCGTGAAACGCTGCTGTTTTTCTGAATGGAGACCTAGAGGCACAGTAGAAGACACGGCACCTGGCCTCACACAATCACACTCAAAGGATATGGAAATTATGTCTTTCCTGAATGCAATCTATCTCCTCTTGTGGGATTAGAAAATGTGTGGAAGGGCTGCCTTGGCATAAAAAGGCTAAGACATCCT
>NW_020955484.1:1374648-1377063 GCF_003031625.1 Empidonax traillii | reverse complement strand
CGCTGCTGTTTTTCTGAATGGAGACCTAGAGGCACAGTAGAAGACACGGCACCTGGCCTCACACAATCACACTCAAAGGATATGGAAATTATGTCTTTCCTGAATGCAATCTATCTCCTCTTGTGGGATTAGAAAATGTGTGGAAGGGCTGCCTTGGCATAAAAAGGCTAAGACATCCTACCACTACCCAGTCGAGCTTGTGTGCTGTCCTTACATGCTTGCCAGCTCCAATGCAATCCCCACCCAAACCCTTCCTGAAGGCCAGTAGCTCTGCTCACTTCCTTTCATTGGCCAAGAGCCAAATGCCACTCTTTGGTTAAAAGTATCAAGGAAGACCTCCTATGGGGCTGATTACAGAAACCCAGAAATATCGCATTGTGAAATGGAGAGGGCTAGCAGCCACTAGATCAGCAGCACATATCTGCTAATGCTGCACATTTCTCTGCATCAGGCATCATTGACATTTTATCCTCTGGTTTGTAATAACTCTTTCAATGCCACAGGCCTGCCAATTTTTCACGAACACCCCCACCCCCCCAAAAAAAAAAAAAAAAAAAAAATCAAGTGCAAAAGCAGAGGCCAATATGTTAGAGCCAGTGATCCCTTTCCAGAGCCTGTGGCATTGCTCACCTCTAAAGTGTAGCAATCTACCACTTCCACTGATATTCCAGTTAAGTTACAGTAACCATGAAGGGGTTAACAGTAGCAGCCTTTCTTGGTGGATAAAATTCTTGCAAGGCTCTCCTTGCTTTGTTCTTTAGTGGGATGAATTCAGCAAGAACAGTCTAAACACTGTGATCTGTTGTCCTCTTTCTACTATCACCCTCGTTTTTCTCCCTGACTTCAAGGCGGGCTCCCTGTTTGCATATCGGGAATAATCTCACCCTTTCGCGTTGTCCCAGCAGCAGCTTCACACCAGTAGACTCTGCCCCTGCAGGGCCCCGGATCAGGAACAGCAGCAGCCACCACCACTTCTGTGCTGTCAGGCAGGACAGAAGGAATGTGCCTGGCCTTGTCACAGAGGAGGGAAGCCTGCACTCTGCAAGAAATGTGAACAGATGTCACTAAGCTGGCTCAGAAATCACTCTTCAGTTGCTAGCTATTGCCCAAGCAGTCCGTTCAAGCATCCAGTGCTCATCTCAAATTGCTTGCATACCAGCAGCTTTGCCTTTTGTGATCTGTACACACTATTGGCATCTTTATTTAAAACCTCATTCAAATATTGTGTGAAAATGCTTCACATCATTCTCTGGCACTGGGTAGTGGGAAAGCCTGCAGATGTGCCACTGAGCCACTGAGCCTTGCCAGCCCCAGGGCTGGATGGATGGTCACATCCAGCTCTCACCAAGACTGTGCTCTCTGTCACCCACTCTGGCTTCTTGACATTTCTTTGCTATTAATACCACAACAAGAGAATTCTGTGTTTACAGCAGTCAAAAGTTTTCTAATGTTTATCACTCAGAACAAATTGCCTTCTGTTGGAAATCTTCCTGTCTTATTGCATGTCCTTACAAATGTAGGAATAAATTATATTCTCTTATCCCTGGAAATGTTGAAGGCCAGGTTGGATGGGGCTTTGAGCAAACTGATCTAGTGTAAGGTGTCCCTCCTCATGCCAGGGATTTGGAACTAGATGATCTTTAAGATCCCTTCCAATCTAAACTCTTCCATGATTCTGTGATATCTTTCCACTGGTGCCAGACATAGGATGCTCTCTGTGGAGCAACTATTAGGAAGCTGAGCCATAGCTGGAAGTGAAAGATGCATGGGATATACCCCAAGACTTCAGGGGTGTCAGCACATACTGGAATCCTAGAGGGGCTCCTTAGCTACCCCACCCTGCACTGCTGCATGGTCATCAACAGAGCATGGAGGTTAATACTCTCAACAGCAAATACGTTCAAAACTTAAAATACATTCAAGTAGCCATGTAGTCAATTATCTGAGAAGTTGCAACAGAGAATGTTTAAGGACTTTAAAGCACATGAAATTTTACAAATTTGAGGACTTTTTTGTGACCCCACTTTGAGAAAACAAGACTTTGCCAGGCATTTTCCCATGTATGCCTCCCTGAGTAACAAAATGTCCCTCAACCTCCTGGACAAAAGGCACTGAAAATGCCTACAGTGGCCCACACTCTCCCAGGTAAGCAAATATGAGTTGTGCTCAGAGAAACAGAAGGTAGCAGATGCACCTCCATAGCCTCACAGAGTACTACAGGGCTAGGGAGCCCCCGGTGGTCTAGGGGAAAAGACACTGCACTGTCACTGCAGAGACCCGGGTTCGATTCCCGGTCGGGGCCCCTCCCCGGGCAGATGGAGCTCGTTAGCCCGTAAGGCAATCCATCTACGTCCTGAGGACCTTGCTGCCACCGTCCAAGCGTGCTTGGCCCCGGCAGATGAACCTCAGGATTAA
>NW_020955484.1:1293136-1373137 GCF_003031625.1 Empidonax traillii | reverse complement strand
AACTGGGTTCAAGCAGAAAACAACAATTCCTCTTTAACAGGAAATTCCAGGGTTTCAGACAAAACTTAAACATTTTCACAGCCTTCAGGCAAAAGACATGGTGTTGTTAGATTGGCTCCTTAAATCACTGTCTTTAGCACTCAGAGGTGCATTTTTCAACAAAAACTCTCTAAAGGGAATAAAAAGAAAGAGCTCTTATGTTCCAGCAAATTCAGAATCTTGCTTTAGAATCCCAGAATTATCTTGATAAAATAATGTAAATACCTATTTTTTCATAGCTTCCTGTAATAAGCAGCCCAAGGCTTCCTTCAGCCCCATCAGCTGAATATACCTTATAGTTTCAGGGATGATCAATTCTGCCCCCGAGAAGTATGAGGCAGAAGCTTGAAGGGGTCAGAAACCATACCAAACTCTTGTTTTGTTTGCATTAAGGTTTTGTCCCTATTGGCTCCACAGTATTTTTACCTCCTCTTTCATCAATTGGTCCTGATGAATTTAAGATTCGCTATCATACAGACTACAGACTTAGAACAAATCGCCCTTTCATTTAGTTAATACCAGCAGCATAGCTATAAAGCTGTAATAGTTTACGGCTTTCAGGACATAACCTGCAACCACAGACAATACAAATTATATTACACTGTGTTTTATTGCTCTTTGAGGCCCACTAAGAGGCTCAGTGCTGTTTCATAGTCCAGAGCAGCAGCAGCTCTTTATTCTTTTTAACACATAGCTGAAGAATACTCTAATTCTGTTACAAAATGGTGTGTTTGTTTTTTTCCAAGTCTGCTCTCAAAACTGCATGTAGTTCACTTGCTGTAGGATGCAAACAGCACTCTCCAGGAAATTAAAGGAGAGTATGCACACACAGGGAGAAATGCTGCCTTCCACACACTCTATCTGCACAAAGAGCATCTCCATTTTGAAAAAGAAACAACAAGACCCCACACTTTGATAGTGATTTGCAAAGACATGACATCTGAGAAGGCAAAAACCTCAGGAATCACAATTCCTTCCTGAAATGCCCCTTGTTTTTTCAGGTTGTGTATTTAAATGCTGGAGGAATCATAAAGGTTGCTGGCGCAGTTTCTTAGCCTTGCCCCTTCCTCTCTAGGTCTGAGGCTGGGCACAGAGGGGAACAGAAAGGAGTCGCCATGTTTTCTTTAAATGGAGGGTCTAAATAAAAAATGAAGGTAATAGAGCTTCAGGAACTGCAAAGGACCAGAGGGAGTGGGTGAGCACAAGCTAGCCCTGCCTTTTAAAACATGAAGAGGCCATGTACTTGTTCCTGCTGCACCTGCTGCCCGTGCAGCACTGTGTTATGGCAGAGGCCAGCAGTCCGATCTGCATATCAAATAGCTGATTTGTAGATGAGGTCATTCATTTTGTGGTTGTATGTTTGCTGTGGTGGGGATGGGCTGTTGCCTAGCAGTGGGCCACAAAGTCCCAGCAGGTTTCTTGAGTCAGCAGCCATCCTTCGCTCCCCTCACCACTCCCCTGCCCTCACTGACAATTCAAACCCAGTTTTGACCTTAATAAATAAAACTCCAAAAGGTTTGACTAGTTCCTAAGTTCAAAGCATGGGTGATGTGCTGTGAATTGACAGTTTCCTTTGATGCTGCATTGGTTTGGTGACTCGATAAGGAAAATACAGACCCAGAAACCTTGATACCATGTGAATGGAGGGATGGCAGATAATGCCTGGCTGCAAAAACACCCTCCAAGAGGCTGGGGCTGCCTTGGTGCCTGGGTATACTGCTTCACTGCTAAAATATGGAAGAGGGGATTAAAAGATCAGCACCACATTTATTTAAGTATTTAAACATGCCAGAAGAGGTTTTGTAAAATTTAAGCTAGTTTTCATGTATGACTCCTAGGGAATCAATTATGCCTTTCCTGTTAATTTTGACAGCCACTTCACATTGGGCAACGCTCATTTGAGACACTTTTTAAGAGGTATTTTCTTCTTTCAAAGGCAGCTAAAGCTACTTACTTGTAGTGTGCAGCACATCAATCTGGTGGAAACAGAAAAAGAGATCAGTCACCGTTTCAAATTAAAAAGAGAAAAAAAAACCAGGTCAAAGAAGATGAAAACACTGGAGTACAAAGCTGCCTTTAGAAACTACAATACATATATGTTGTCACCATTTGGTGTCTGATAAGTTGGCAGAAACTGCAGTTTAAGTGCTTTTATTTTAGAAGTGATCTGCTGACAAAAGACACATGTGCAAACCATGCCATTTAGATGAAGGAGTCATATTCACTTTTTGCAAAGTACAATTTATTTATTTTTTCCAGATTATAATGTTTTCTAGGAAGAAAGGAGTACAAAGACCCCTCAGCCCTAAAACAAAACCAAACATCTCAGCACAAATTGGAGCCCTGATAGCTCAAAGCAAAAGCCTCACAAACATCTATTAGAAGCAGGAAATGTCTAATGGAAAACTTACAAACATCTGATACATGAAAGGCAAGGCACAAAACAGGAAAGCAGAGGCATGAGCAGCTAATTGCTGTAGATTCCTCACAACATTCGCTGAAACACAGCAAGACACATCAGCCAGCTCCACAGCACTGGTGTATACAGCCGCCATTAAAGTATTAGTAAGAATACTTGGAAAACAAGCACTGAAAAACATGCTAATACTTTGGATAGAGTGAAGTTGCTTATGTTTGTGACTGAGTTTACAAGGATGCTTTGAAGGTGGCCAGAGGCATCCTGGCATAATGCTTCTCATCTAATTCCAGCTATGAAAGCCTGCAAAAAGAATAATTTTTAAAAGTATGATTATTATTCACACTGAAATCTAGGTGCAAAAGCAAGATGTATATCTTGCCAGCTATTGCATACATATCCAAACTTGTAGCTGAAACTTGCATTTGGTTTTGATAAGCTCTGATCTAAGAAAAATGTGAAGTTTAGAGCAAAAGCAGCAATGCATTATGCTGGAGCATGGACATGCAGCAAATACAGAGCACCTATTCTTGCCCCTTTTAAATGCCTGCTGCTTGTCTGATTTGAATAAAGTTATGCCTACTACTGTCAGAACTGAATTTGGCTCATGGTCCTCATGCAAATTGTCGCTTGCCTGAATGTGTGCACCATATTAAGAATGCAAATATGTTTGGACTAGATGATTGTTCCTTTATTTGCTGTACACCCCAATTCACAAGGAGTTGAATAAGGGTAGCTTTGGTGTGTGCAAGAAGGTAGACTCAGACAAAAATACATTAAACTGTTTGCAAATAAGTTAATTATGTCAATAGATCTGATCTTAACAGTCACCCTTTCTGATTTTATGTATATGGTTTCTTGAACATAGCCAACAGAGACAAAAAAAAACCCAAACAAAACCACGATTAAAAAAAATTTTTCATTCTTCAGGATATGAAATGAAGTACGTTTTTCACACATACTGCAAACAAGCTTATGTCCAGGATCCCCATCTCCAATGCTTTGAGCTCTGAAGGCCAGAATGCACCATTTTATCTTTGTCTGAATTTCAACTCACAGACATTCTGTGAAGTTAATGGTTTGTATTTGTCTATTGGAAAGGCATCCAATGCTGAGCTGAAGGCATCTGGAAATCTAAAAAACAACCCCTCATTTATAATTTGTTCAAATGAATGATAACCATACCCATTAAAAATGTATATCCTATTTCTCATTTGAATTTCTGTGATATACTTTTTCATTCCTTCTCACTTCCAGCTGTTATTCTGGAAATTTGCCAACCTTCTGTGAGACATTTAGGAAAAAAAAAAAAAAAACACACAAAACCAACTAAAAATTAACATTTGAGAAAAGAGAAATTAAAAGAAAAAAAAAAACCAAAAAAACCCCAAACCACCAACAAAGTAACATTTTCTAGATTCCAGAAATAAAACCTATCTTCAACTACAAAGTTGCAAATGCAAATTTTTATTTCACTTTTAATTTTTCTTGCTCACGTTTTAAAAACTATTTTAAATTATTTAGAAGGAAAAGCGCTGAAAATTAACTATACCTTATTTCCTAATGAAAGGGAAAAAAAAACCCCACCAAACAAATGCAACAGAACAAACCAAACCCAAGGAAGAAACCAAAATTTTTTTGGCCATATTTTCAGAGCATGCTATTCTTTCCTGTGGGAAAATCCACACATTCCTTACACTGAGATATTAAGTTTGAACTTTCAGTCATTTAATTAGTTCTCAATTCAACAAAGCATTTAAGCATGTTTTCAAAGCACAAAGCACTTAAGCACATTCTTATTCTGTCCCTGAATAGGCAATAGGCGCAGAGTGCTGAATCACACTGGGAGCTCTGAGAGCGAATCCCAGGGCAGCCTGGCAGGGCCACAGAGCTGCAGGGCTCTTGCTGGTTTGATTCCCCAAGAAGGGGTATGGTAGTGATTACATCACGCCCAGAATGAAAGCCAGGCCTAGTTTGGAAATGCAAAACTTTTTGCAATCCTATATAATGTCACAAATTTATAACACAAAATTGAAAACACACATATGCCGTATGAAAAAAAAAAAAGACAAAAGGATCTGCTGGAGGTTTATATTTGCCCATTTTTTACAAGTATAAAATAAATATATTAAATAATAATCTGATAAAGCCTTATGTTATAACTGTGCAGCTAGACTTTCATTGTGTTTGGATATATAGGATATGAAAATGTAGGTAAATTCAATTGCATACACAACCAGACAGAAAAACACACAATTTAGGTTTCCAATATCTTCAGCTGCAAGGTACTTGAGGGGTACATGCCCACACAAATACACACACTCACACACACACACTCATACACATACAAAGCTCAGGTGAAGCACAAAAATGTCTTGGAAAATCAAGAAAAAAGGTGATGCTATGTATCAAACAGACATCACAAGCACATTTTCAGTTAAATTACCAATAATATTATCTTATCAGTAATATTTTCTATCTTTTACTTTGAATTTTATACGAAGAAGTCAATTATTTGAAACTATGTCTTCCCTTTTTACTTCATCACTGGGTATTCAGAAATATTTAAAATTTTACATTGTATGACAAAATAGTAATATTGGCATTTCTGGTTATTTCATATGATATTTGTGTCTAAAATAAGCCTGTCTGAAATCTAAACACTCTGCATTTTGCTTCCAAGACTCCCTCTGATATCTGTGAGGAATGTAGCATTGACCCTTTTCTGGGTAGCCTTTTCAATAAACACCTTTAACAATGCTAGAGGTAGCAGTCAGTTCTCTATAGAGATAAGCACTTAGCAATTTAAGAAAGCAAAGAATTAATGGGATTCCTAAGAATTTGGAACCTATGTCCCTGCCACAATGTCATGTTGGTTTACGCTGCTGTATATGGCTGAAACCCCAGAATGACAAAATATTCAACTGGGATGCTTAGTTTTGTATTCACTTTCTTAGTGGCAATTCTTTAACTGTGTTTCTTTGTATTGTTTCTGTGTAAAGCTTCAAGGATTGGAAATTTTACTTACTTTCTACATCTTGTTTCCTGTTTTCAAGAGCCAAATTCTCAAAAGAATAGGTTACACCCACCACATCAGGTAATATTCAGAATGAGCAAAAATACCAGGAATCAGATAAATATTGCTTTAAATTTTCTAAACGTTTTCTACAGTGACATTAAAAATATATCTAAAGAAAACACTATTTGCCACTCAAAAATAGGTTTCTAATGCAACCTGACTGAAAAAGTCTACTTACCCAAACTGAAATTCTGTTTCATTTTAACAAAATCATAAAACATTGTTTTTTTAAATAAAAATGTTTTGAAAGCTTGCGAAATTCTACTGCCCAATGCCTTTAAGAAGGAAAAAAAAGGAATCCCTGTACGTTTCATCTATGTAGGGCTGCTAAAGTCTGAGGAAGGGGGAATTGTGCTTACGCAGAGGAGGACGCCCATCATGCATTCGCGAGCAGGGAGATGTCAGCCATTTTTCTGCACACTCTCCCCAAACGCAGGCTGGAGCTGCCCTCGCTCCACCATGTCAGCCCATCTGCTTCTCTCCTCACCCTGAGAGCGCCTCCACTCACGCAAACATCCTCTGGCTCACTACAGGCATATCAAAAAAATGTTTTCTTTAGAAGAGAGGCAAATGAGGAATAGGAAAAAAAAAAAAAAGAGATCATATTTTCCAAAGAGGACAAAGAAATGCGAAGCTCATCCTGCCTGCCTTGCTTGAGAGAGCTGCTCTGCATTCAGGGGTTAGCCTGGGTGGAGAATGATGCTGTTGTCTCACAAAGGACTCATGTTGAGCTGAATCTTTGATTACAGGACAAGTGCCTGCATTAGGCCCCTCATTGCGCTCACATTCTGCTCCTGCCATTTGTACAAAATTTCTGAGTGATCTCTTTGTGAATACAGACCTCAACTGAATCAAAGATGAGCTTCATCCTTGTTGTGTCCCCCCCCTCCTTATTTTTCCGCAAGCACCCCTTTTCTCTTTCCCTACTCCTCCTCTCTCTGATCCCCTTCTCCCTGTCTCCTTTTAGA
This sequence comes from Empidonax traillii, assembly GCF_003031625.1. Taxonomy (NCBI): domain Eukaryota; kingdom Metazoa; phylum Chordata; class Aves; order Passeriformes; family Tyrannidae; genus Empidonax; species Empidonax traillii. The sequence continues at coordinate 1,366,635 of NW_020955484.1, read as the reverse complement.
CTTTTCACCTGGTTAGAAAAGGGATTGCTAAGGATCTAAAATAAAATCTAATGAATGGCAAACCCCAAAAATAGAGGTAGAGGTGCCTTTTGAAGTCTTTTAAACTCCCCCCTCAAATTCAGTCACGTTCCCTACAAAAATGATGCATAACCTCTTGGTCTTCTTAATAGGATTTATGCTTGTTGTTGTTCTGCACACCCTGCCACGCCAGAGACGACTCCAGAGCTGCTACTATAACTATGGCCACTCCTCATTCACCACTCTTGGCAAATTTCTCCTGGTGTAAAAGGCAGCAGGAAGGAGAGATGCACCAGCAGATGCACAAACATGATAACCCTGCATCTCTCTCAGCAAACCACCATGTGCCTAAAACCCACTGAATTTGTAAGCATTATCTGAGAACATTCTTTTAGCAAAATCACCTCTCAATATCTGCAGCGTGGAAAACAAAGCAAATATATAATCAACCGAGATTAAAATCCAGCTTCAGTCAAATGTCATGCAGGCTTCACACAGGCTCTGGAAGCGGGATTTTTTATGCATCTGCCCAAATTGAAAAGGTTATTTCGCTGTCTTCAGGATGACTCTTGAGCTGAAGGCAGAGCGGAGGGTTGCTGCACTGAAAGAAGGGAAGTTGCTAGGAGATAAGTCCAAGATTTCAGACAGCATTGGTTGGAGTTATCTCTAATTGACAGCTGCTTACCCTAAGGGTCTAATTCTAACCTTGAGACCAAAGCCATAATGAGAGGGCAGCTTTCCTTCACCCCTGTTTTCTAGCCAGGGCAAGGAGATTACTGCAGGTCTGTTCTTCTCTGGTTTTTGTTATGCTTCTTTTCGTGGGGCAGCCCTGTGAGGCTCAGAGCCTGCTGTGCTTTCTGAGGCTATAGTTTGCATCAGTGAGCCCTGTCTGATTCATACCACCTGAATAAACTTGCTCTTACTGTTAAGATGGTCTCACTTTTTTTTTTTTTTTTTTGAAAGGGGGAAGGGTGAAAAGAAATTCTCTAAAACATAAAATGATTTAAAGACTTATTTTTTTAAGTAGATACTTTAGCTTGCAGTCTATGGTTAACCCTTTTTCAGGGGGACTTAGACTGTCATTGTTAGTTTTAAATCAAGTCTTTGCTGTTAGGAAGTTGCTGTTATTTAGGACTCAAAATCAAAAAAAAGGAGAAACATTCAGAGAAAAGAGATTAACAGAGGCAGGAAAATAAAGTGGGGTAGGTTCTAAGCGTTTTTTGTTTTGGTTTGCTTTTTGTTGTTGTTTTGTTTTGGTGGTTTTTTTATTATTTTGGGGGTTTTGTTTGCTTGGTTGGTTTTTTTTTAACTGACTAGGCTTGTTGGGATATTAATTTATGAAAAAAAAAATCTCTGAGAACTTCAACTTGTATTTTAATCATAACTTTTCTATAGACAGCCGAACAATATACAAGAAACCTAAGTCTAATTTTCTTCTTAGTTGTACTAATAAAAATCTGATCTTCTTCCTCTGAACTCACTGGAGCTACTCTGGACTTATACTAGGCTGACTGAAAGCATACTTTGAATAAATATTTCTAGGGCGACAATTAAGGATAGGGAACACTGTCATATTTAGTAACCCATGGCAAAAGAAAAACAAGAAAAGAAAATAAGAAATAAATCCCAATAATATTTTTTTTAGAAAATAGTCCCATGAATTCTTGAATCTCAGTCATTTTCCTGTTCCACAACAAAAAATTGTTCCGCAGATTTTTTCAAGTAGGTAAGATCAAGTAAAAATTTGTATCTTTCACGAGAATGCAAGCAGGAATCAGTTCATAAATGCAATGTCACTGTTGTAGGAAATTTGTCTGACAGACACTGTGGGGCTAAGTGCTCCATGGCTGAAACCATTTCCCATCCCTCTGCCTAAGAGCAGGTAAGGAAGTGGGGAGCAGAAGCAAACTGCAACTCCACAATTGCAAGGAGAGAAGATAGTCCCAGCCCCTTCATCCTCAACCTCAAAAGCCTGCCAATTTCATATGGTATTTTGGGTATATAAATACTTACCCTTGAGAAACGTGTTGAGATTACCAACTTGCTTCACAAAGACTGACTGCTAGCACTGAAGTTTTTGAAGTTGGCAGTGTGGTCATTTGGATTGCATTATGGTATTCTTGTTCTGGAAGCAGAGTCCACTGGCCAAATCAATTTCTGAAGGAATAACTGAATGTCTGCCTGCCGACCAGCCAAAGTGGATAATGGGTGTATCGCCCATGTGTCAGCAAGGAGTCAGAGGGGAGTCAGCAAGGCAGGCTGGACAGTGATAAAACAGCATGGAAGGAAGCTCAGACCTTGGCATCACTCTCATCTCTGCTCTTGAGGGAGTGTATGAAAAAAGACAATATCCAAGGCCCTTAGAAAAATAACCATCAATGAGTCCCATAGAATGAACTCAGAAAGTGTTCTGTGGAGGTTGGAGGAATTTGAACGATCAGAGATAACCAACCCAGTAGTGCATATATGCATAGCCATAACTGCTGGAAAACAGTGAGTCTCAATCTTAATTTTTTTTCCTGTTTAAACTATTAGGTATATTTTCCTAATATGCTATATTTCCTTAATAATTTGTCTTATGTACTGCCTATGACTACTGGCTCTGGAAGTCAGAGACTTTTATATCACTTAAATGGAATTTGTATATCCTTAAGGCTTCAAGTAAAACTAAAAATGTGGTTTAGTGGCATATTTATAATAATGTCTATTTCTACAGTAATTTTACTCATCATTTAATAAATTGCATGTATTTGAAAGCTAATATTTGTACTGTGTCTGATGTGCAATTCAAATTTGTGCAGCAATTGCTGCAAGAATATTCACAAGAGTTGGTTCCTTGCTCCGCAGAACAACTCTCTTTTCTTAGCACTGTCTTGGTAAAGTTACCTAAAATATTTTTTCCCCATCTGAAATAATGGAAATAATGAAAATCAACTCCTTCCATGATAAACTGTGATCTTCACAGTAGAAAGCAAAAAAAGAAGCAGCACAGAAAAAGAAACATGATCTTCATACCTTCCAGAACTGCAGTATAAAATTAGAACTATCATGCAACTTCACAGGGAAACAAAGGGTCTAAGGCACCTCAGCTCTTTGTATGTGTTGCTGAAATAGAAGTTTGCACCTGAGTAAGAAAATCTTCCTAAATTTTTATCTTGCTGTACGCTTCACTTTCCTGACCAGGCAGGTCGACCTTAAGGAGAGAAGGAGAGAGAAGATGCTTTGCAAATTAGGCTTGGATAAGCTACTGACCTCAGGAATAAGAGGAAGAGACTGGAAATCTCAGGAGTCTGGGATCACATCCTCATTCTCTGAACTACCAGCATGCAGGCGTTATCACCAAGCTGGTGTCAGGACTGAGCCATACTAGAGGTTTGGTGCTGGTGAGTTACCCCTACACAGGCCCTCACTTGTGAGCTTCTGATGGTCTTTGTCGAGACTGTCTAAAAAATATTTAAAAAACCCCAACTGTATTTAAAACATAAAATATAAGAGCAGTCAGAGACAGTTTAATTCTTCCCCTTCTGAAACCAGTGAGACTACATCAAGGCTCCCAGTTTACACATATGCAGGTACCCTATATACCACAGGTTTAGGATATAACCTTTTGCAAGTATTAAAAATATTTGAAATATTTTTTTTTTCATTTTTAATAAAAGGAGATTCAAACATCATCAGACTTCCAGGAAAAAAATCTGTGCCAGCCAGTAATAGCTGGTTTCTAATTTTTTCTCTTTGTGCTAGAAGGAAAAAAAAAAAGTAAAAAAATTTGCTGACTTTAGATCTTAGCCTATCAGATGAAGACTTACTGGTGCATTAGAGGCCTATTCAAAATAGGGCTTTTCTTGCCACAGGAGCCCCTAACAATTGGTAATGAGGACAGATTCCGAATTGTTTGTGAGCAGCTGCTTAGTAGGTAAGAGCTTGTTTGGATTCAATTGAACAGTGTTTTTAGAAGCAGTTACTGACCCTTGACCCTTCCTACAGACTGGGTTGATGGGATTAGGGAAAGCTAGCGTTCAGCTTACACTTGGCTATAACAAGCTGGCAAGAGATAACATACTTTTTAATTATCAAGTTACACCTCTGCCAAAGTTTGCCTGTGAATTTACCAAATGGGTCAATGATCTATAAGAAATCAAGCTAGGTTATGGGATAAATGTTACATAAGAAAACAGTTTTGCTGGAAATATAATTAATACATTTATGTGGGATTTTTTTTGCCCTCTGCAAATATTTCATGTTTTCAAATCTGCTTCTGTATATGTTGTATGTGGTATTTATGTCAATGTAGCTTAAGGTAAAAAAAGACCTGAATTACTTCTAAGAGCTGCCTAAAAGGTAGCTAAGAAAAAAAAAACAACACAAACCACAAACATGGAATACAAGAAATTCAAATTGAAGCAAGAAACGGAGTAACATTAAAATTTGAAGCTTGATTTGTTCTGCCACTCTGAGGCTGTAACAATATAAAAATACTATTGGCAAGAAGTCAACTTGCCTAGCAGTCTACAACCATAAGAAAATGAAACAATTGTAGTATTATTCACCTGGAACAATCAAAGATAATTTCTGACATAGTAATAAAAAAAAATTAAAAAGGCCATAGGGATTTTATGTCTTAATTCTAATTAATTAAAACCAAACCAAAATTATAAGGCTTAATTATTTTAAAGGATTTTTTTCCTGTGTTTTCTTTCAAGGCAGAAGTATGAAAAATTCTCCAGTTCAAGTCATTAGGGCCCAAAGCTTTCTTAGTTCTCTGCACTGTTAGTATACATCATGTCTGGGAGCACTCAGCTGTGGGAAGTTCTTAGTAAAATAATCATAAAATTTATGAAGGCCAATCCTTTCACAGACTAGAGAATTTACTGATAAAAAAAGTTACAGTGGGTAATGCCAGTTGGTGAGCAGTACAGACATGCTGAAAGCCACAGCATGGGTGGAAACTTGGGTGGACTTGTCACTGTATCGGTGATTGCCGAGAGGCTGAGAGGCTCTGCAGACCCAGCAAACTTCTCCAAAACACTTGGGATTACTCCTGTTGGTTCTGTCAAATATCAGGAATGAGTGTCTCAAGATCAAGTTTCATTTCTAGTCTCGCCAAATTTCCTATCTCAGCTGGAGCAAGTCCCACTGTCATTTTAAAACTGAGAGGATGTCTAGCAATGAAGAGCAACTTTAGGCTGGGTGAGACATACCTGCATGCAGGAGTCCTCCCTTTGTGATGGGTGTTACCACATACCCCTATTTCATGAAGTGTCTAGCTGCCCCCTCAGAAATAGCTTTACATTCTCTTTCCTACACCTCTCTCAGAAGCTGGATTGTGAATCTCAGTGTTCTAATGGTCAGACACCATTTACTTTTCAGTCTAAAGCTATTAATAGCTATTCCATAGCCATTACTTCCTTCACTAGTAATGCCTTTCAGTTTCAATAGTGTCTTCTCCTCCCTACTGTTTACTTCCCTAATATGTTTATACATAGCAATCAGTTCTTGCCTCAAAATTTGTTTTGCTAGGGTAAATAAACCAAAATTTTAAGTTCTTAACTTCTCTGTCTTCTTCTTTCTCCCATAAGCCAGTTTATCCTATTTATTTATATTTTTCTTTTGTAATGTGAATATCCAGAATTCTATGCAGTGTTTCGGAGAACATCTCACAAATGTCTGCTGCTGTGCAAATACTTCTACCTATAAATCTCAAGATTACATTTGTTAAGATGCCACCCTGTCTTCCAGGTCTTCCTCCCACTGGTTATTTAAAAGTGATCTCCCAGTTTATAAAAGTGATGTAGCTATTGAATTTTGTGCTGTTGAAATTCATCCTATTTCTATTAGTAGTCTTCAAGGTCATTTTCCTTTTCCTGTATAATAATCTAATAATCTACTGGCATTGTAAGTGGAGGGCACAGAAAGAAAATGTAGCAGCAGAAGAGGTGCGTGCAGAGACGAGCTTTAGTTTAGCTTTAATATATCAAGGTTAGTCTTCCTAGGCTGCCCATGTAGCCAAGGGGAGGAAAATAGCTTATGTAGGAGTCAAGTTGGAGCAAGAGTTTCATTACCTTGTATGAATTGTACTTGGTGGAGTTCATCTGTTATTTGCCACAGGAAGATTCTAGAGAAATTACTTCCACTGGAGTTAACTCAGTCTTTATGAATACCCCGAGTGTCTCTTTAATTCACTTTCTTTACTAGTATGCTCATATTTTTGTCTCCTAGTCATTCTGGAAGTATTATACAAGATTAATACACACACACACACACACACACACACACGCACACGCACACACTTCAGGGGGTTTTGCAGTAGCTTTCATCTGGTCCCACACTTCATCTCTCAGCTCAATGCTGGTAACTTTAGAGACAGTCCCTTTTGTACCATACTGCTTCTCTACAAACCCCAGTTCCTTCAGCACTCTGATTTTGGAGTGTTAGTGTTCACATTATCTGTGAAAAAAAGTCCAAAACAGACACCAATATGGAGTGAAGCATAATTTACCTATGATAAAACAATATTACAGAGTCCTTGAAGCCTTTAGGTCTAGTTTCACCAAAATTTGCTCTGCTGAGCTCAGGTTAAAGGATTCTGTAGGTGCTAGGATGACGGGTTTTAATGCTGACATTGCATTTGTGTATTCCTGTTATGTGGACTGCCACCTGGTTGATAAGTTTATTCCAAGCAATTGCTATAGGAATTTTTCCAAATTTGTGAAACTGTAGGTTATCTGAGAAACCTCAATTTGAGTTTAATAAACTATTTGGCTTTAATAGTCACTTTGCTTGCAGGTGTCTCCTTTCTTATTTGCTTCCTAGTGTGTGATCCCACATTCAAAAACATTAATCTTATTGAAAATTGAAATAATATTTAGATTTTTTTAGGCAAAGATAAACTAACTGAAATCAAATTTGGAGGTTTCATGTGTACCTCATCCTCACTGCAGTTTTTCAGCTTCCTACTTTTTTCTTCATCTAAGCACATACCTGAAGAAAACTTTAACTATTTTACCTGATTTCCTTTATGAGGTCAGATTCAGTTTGAGTTTTATCTAGTCCCACTTTTGCCAAGTCTCACTTAGACCTGCATTTCTTGACTTAGAAATCATAGTTTTCTTTGGTGATTGGTACTTTTTTCCATTCCTTGTAGACTCCCTACTTATGCTTAACGTCATTTTCAAGATGGTTATTCTTCCAGTTAGGTCTGGAAAGTTCTCGTACAACATTTTTTTTCTCCTTGCCTGGCATACAGATTCCAGATAGTTTTAGCACGTTTGACATGGAGGCATTCCAGGCTGCCTCCAAAATCTAATCCCTGAGTTTCTTAGTTCAGTCGGTCTCCCTAAATAGTTACCTTGGGTTGCATCCAAACTCAGCAGCTTGCGCACCCGGCGCAGTGCCTGCAGTCCCAGTTGCTTGATCCCCAGATAGGGCACAGTGTCAGAGCGAGGTGCCTCTCCCTCCTGACTCATGGGCCCAGATTTCCTTCTCCTCGAAATCAAAGTTCAGCGAGGGAAGGGAGCAGACGCGTGCCAAGGTTTTGCCCTCATTTGCTTGGGAGGTGGCCAAGGCCTATTTCCACATTCGGAAGCTCAGAAGAACTCCCGGCTGTCGTTCGTTTAGAGGGAAGTTCTGTCTTTTTAAAACAAGTAACTTTAGAGAGTTTTAACTGCATTATTTTTTTCATCCTTTTTTTTGTTGTTCTTTTTAAAACAAATTAAATACTGCACACTGAAGGCTTTGCTAGTTAACAACAATCCTTATTCAGATGGAGGTACCAATACTATTTGAGCCAGAATGACCCTTTTTTCCTCACAACAGGATAATTCTCTGTTATGCAGATCTTTTCCTGTGTCTCATATCTTTCTAACAACAGCACAATAATATTTTCTCATGTCCAGATTAGATTCTGGGATCAGTAATAGACTCCTATCAATTTCCCAGTATTCTTAGAATATATTTTGTCCTATCTACCACAGGTATTTTTACCCAAAGAAGTATTGTTTCATTTTATTGTATCTTGTTTCTTTACATATTAGGGATATACATTTCTGGAAAAGACTTCACTTTGATGTTATTTTTTTGTCAGCATGTTATGTCCTCCATTAAAATCACCATTACTGAAATTTCATTCAGTGCCTCAAAAATACACATGCTTCCTCCTTATTTCCCAGGATTCTCCATTACAGTAAGAACATCTTACCAACTGCACCTGATTTCTACATCTAAATCATACTCTGCACAGTATTTCTACCAACTGTATCCAGCTGTTCATGCTGATATTAAAACCTTTCCTGTGACTACAGGGATTAAGACCTCCACTGTCCTCTAGGTATCATGAAGAAAATAGTGCTCCTGCACCTTGTGAAGGGGATTCTGAGACTGAGTTCCTTTGCTATTGTGAGGTGTTGAGATTCTGCAGAAACACCTATATAAAAATACCTACTCTGCATCTAAGGCCAGCCGTGCTCTAATGAAGAATTAAATTTTGCATATATATTTCTTATCAAATATATGATGTTATATCTTCAAAATAAAGTGGGGATCTCTGCATCTCTCTTTGTAACTGGGCATGAAAAAGTGTGAAATATTAGCTAAGGGGAGTCTGTATGACCTATTTTTTCCATGCATACACAAAGTATGTGTATCACAAAGATGATATGGAAGAAATGGGATTGATAAACAACACAGAACACTAGATAAGATGCCATCTGGCCTCAAGGCAAGGACACACATATTTTTTTTTCTTCACATTCACTAGCACTTTACTGTAGATTTGTATTATCAGATCCAGGCTTTTGGACTCTTGATATGAGTTTTACCAGGGAACTTAAATCATTTAGTGTTAACATCCAAAAAGAAGTCTAACTGTTAGCTAAAACACAGATTCCAGTTACATAATGAAAAAATTTGTTACCGGAGGCCAGGTTGGATGGGGCCTATTGGTACCCGGCTTAGTGGAAGATGACCTTACTCATGGTGGGGTTTTGGAACTAGATGATCTTTAAGGTCCATCCAACTCTGATTCTGTGGAAACCCAGCAAGCCAAATTTTAACTAATGTCTATAATAGAGAAATAACGGAGGATTTCTGTAGTAATTCAGTTTGTGTGACTCTAGGTTTGCTTTATGCAGTTTTGTATGAATTAAAATTCTTGTCTCAGTTTTATTTCTCTATATTGATATTCACACAAATCCACACACACAGAGAAATGTATAGATATATTAAGGGGAACTTCAGTAGCATCATCCCCACTCACTCCTGGATTAGTGATAACATGTGCTACCAAAAGACACATTGATGGTTTTAATTCAGTTAAGTTGTACAAAGGAATTAATTCTGGGGTATATTTTTAGCTTTATATACACATGAATATGTGAGTGAGATAGAGGGAAGGAGACTGCTGAAAGCACAGTGTGAAAATGGTCCAGCATTAGTGTTTCAGATTAAAATAGCCAGGAACAGGCCTGTGACTGCTAATTAAAATGGATATTTAATTTCCCTAAATACTTGATGATAAATTAATATTAATTGCTAAAGAAAGTTTCCACAGGAAAGAAGTAGCAGTATATTAAGGTTATCCTTAGTTTATTATGATTTCTCTCAAGACAGATTAAGAATATCTACAGTTTTAGATATTATAGAAATGTCTTAAATTTGTTTGAATTTTGTTCCCCTGTTCAGCCCTATGCATTTGAGATAGTCATATTCGTAGGAAACGTAACTTCTATCCATAAAAAATATGAAATAATTATATAATAATTCTTAAGCTATGTTGTTATATAGCAACACATTTCGGAAATTTGCAGGCCTACTAACATAGAAACATATTTCATTAGATGTAGAATTTATTAAAAAAAACCCAACAAACACAAAACCAAAAAATCAATCAAACAAAACACAACAAAAACAAACAAACAAAGAAAACACACAACAATCACGCCAAAAAACCTGATGGTACTAAACCTATGCATGAAATCCAGTCACTAGTTTGCCTGAATTATTTTTAACCTTCAAAAAATCAAACTTTTTTCCCCTGAAATTTATTTAAATGGAAAATCCTACCATAGTTTAAAAGCACTAAAATTAATTTAAATAATTTCTCTGGTTAACTAAAATTTACAAAAAAGTTTAAAAATATATTTATTTTTCTCTTATCATGATTTTCTTAGATAACTGGAGAAAAACGTTAAAAATTGTGTAAATATATGCCAACAAATGAAAAGGAAAAAAACCTCATTATTTGCAATACTTTATATACAGCTGAATAAGAAATGGCCACAGATTGTTTGTGCAGAAATTTTTTAGAGATTTCATGTTAGTGCAGAATGTGGATTCTAGTTATTTTACATGTCTGTGGGAGCCAGACTGATCCCACTTCACCAGAGCACATTAGAATGCACTTCACTCAAAGAACTATTATACCACAATGGGCATGTTTATTCGCCCAAAATTAAGCATATTGTTTAAAATTTTTTCTTCACAAAACCAGGTTTGCTTGTGAATAATAATAATAATAATAATAATAATAATAATAACAATAATAATAATGTCTTCTGTACTTGTTTGCAATTTTTAAGTCTGTATAGGAAAACTTTTTAACTGTATGTGGCTTAAAGCCTCTGCAAGATGAAATAGGCTTAAAACTGTTCAAATATATAACTTTGTGTATAAAATTATATAAATTTAGGAGACAACAAGTGATATTTTCTTGTGCTGGTGGTGTAGGGTGAGGCATCTCGTCATACAATATAACACAATAGAAACTATTTGAGCTAATTACATGAATATTTTTTTTTGTATATGCACTCCCCCTGAGGTTTGTTCTTCAAACTGTTCACATAACTAGATAGAGGAAGTTTAAAGCATCTTCATTTAGAGGTCAAATTTTCACAGGTAGCACCTACTGAAAGTTGTTTACTTTTTGCAGTACTTTACATCTGCAACTAATGCAATAAATGGGGAGGCTGAAAACCAAACAGCATTATTAATAGTGACAGAAAGCTTTTAGCCAAGCTCCCTATGTGGTGATGGATATTGTTTATCATATTTTACTTGTTGTTTGAAACTTCCCATCAGAATGAATCACTCATATAGGAGAAGAGGAACTAGATAAAAGGCAACGTGATTTGTCTACTTGTAAGTTCTCTTACAAAAAAAGGAAAAAAACCTCTATTTGCCAAAAAACTGTGCTGGTTGTACTCTGGTATCCTGGAAAATATTTTGCCTTTTATATAATATACAATGAGCTGTACATTATACCAAGGGTTAAGCCAGAAATCTTTTAACAATATAATAAAAAATCAGTTGATGATTTTGATTAACTTTATTTCTTCCTTGGATTTTTTCCCCCTCATGGCAAAACTGTTGTACACAATCAAAACACTGCTGCAAACACTTCTCTGCCATAACCATACCCTGTTTTTCTTTTTGAATTATTTATGTGTTTCTAACTCCTGGTTTTACCAAGTAGTATGAGTTAACACAATAAAAAAATGACAAGGAAAAAAATCTGACAATTTGTGGTTGTTTTTTAAGCTGAGTGAAAAAACTGGTATTTACAATAACAAATGCTAAAAAAAAAAAAAAAAGAAGTAAAAATTCTTACAAATCTAAGAGAGTATTTCTTATACCTGATCCCAAAACATTTTAAATAGATGTTTAAAGAATGGTATAGATATGTTTCAAAACAAAATTTTGTTTTTCTAGAACATATTTTTAACAATTTCACTTTGTACAGTTTTAAAATTAGGTGCTTATACTATAATTTGCTTCAGCCTTCTTTATTAAAACGTGTTGCAAATTTCAATAGTTCCTTTATGAATATTTTGGTCAATTTGAGCTGATATATGTGAGTGAAACAAAGATTTTTTTTTTTCAACTATATTTCTACTGCAAAATCTGACACATGAATTTTGATGAACAAGAACAAATTCCTCAGTTTCTAAACTTGAGATGAACTCGAAAAACACATTTTAGTATTCTTTGATGTCTGAGTGGTTTTTCTATTTTTCGCTTTCTGTGTGTTCCTTCACTTCCTCTTTTTGATTGAGACCAGAAACTTGGAGTAGCGATGCTCTAAGAACGTGTCAGTGTATTACAGAATCACAGAATGGTTGAGCCTCTGGAGATCATCTACTCCATCCCACTGCTAAAGCATGTTGCCCAGGAGCAGGTTGCACAGGATCATATTGGGGTGTGTCTTCAATATCTGCTGTAAAGAAAACACCACAACCTTTCTGGGCAATTTGTTCCAGTGCTTGGTCACCCTCAGTGTAAAGAAGTTTATCCTCGTGTGCATATGGAAATTCCTGTGTTTCAGGAACTGGCACCCCTTGACCTGTTGCTGGGCTTAAAGAGTTTGGCCTGTCCCCTGGACACCTGCCTTTAAGATATTTGTATGCACTGATAAGGTCCCCTCTCAGTCGTCTCTTCTCCAGGCAAGCCCAGCTCCCTCAGCCTGTCCTCGTAAGAACAGGCTCGTAATGCTCCTGTCCCTTAGTCATCTTCATTGTCCTTCTCTGGATCCCATTTGGGAGCTCCATGTCTTGCCTGAACTGAGGAGCCCAGAACTGGAGATAGTAGTCCAGCTGAGTAGAAGGTCAGGATCACCTCCCTTGACCTGCTGGTAATTCTCTACCTAAAGCAGCCCAGGATGCCTTTGGTCTTCTTGCCCACAGGGGAACATAGCTGGCTCATGGACAGCTTGTTGTCCACCAGGACCCCTTGGTCCTTCTCCACAGAGCTCCTTTCCACGGGTCACCCCCAAGCCAATACTGGTACCTGGGGCCGTTTCTCCTCCAGTGCAGAACCCTTCATTTGCCTTCCTTCAACTTCATCAGGCTCTTCTCTGCCCAACTCCCCAGCCATTCCACATCTGGCTGAATGGCAGCACAGCCTTCTGGAGTATCTGGTGTGTTCATTTAGTTCAGATCAGGGAAGCACTTTTGAAACACATCTCCCAGTGGTCCCTGTTCCAGTTCACAGCATGCAGAGGTTTCTGAATGCCAAGCTGAATTCATTTTGCATGAAATTAAACTGGAAAATGTGCTCCAGAATGTGCTGCAGAAATTTCACTTGTATTGTAATCAATAGCAAAATACCTATTCATGTCAGTTGATTCCCTATTGAAAAGCTCTTTTCAACAAATATGCTGCTAATTTTACAGAAAGAGGAGATGTAGATAAGTAACAATGACCTTCACAGTCAAATTCAGTATGAATTTGGTATGGGAATGTTTGTGCTGTTCACATTGAATAAACTTTGTGGATACACATTGCTATGTGTCTTGTGCTAGTGTATTGTCTGTAAGCCTATTCCAAAGTATGACAAGTGATTATGTACCATAATGGCCCAAAAGCAATTTTCTTAGTAAAGCCAATATAGGTCAAGTAATTTTTGATACTGGTTAAATATTTGCCTTAGGGTGATGATGCACTAAGATTTGTTTATTAAGTTCTTGCACACAAGGATTTGGAAGTTTGAGATACAGATTTTTAAAAATCCACGTTTATTCTCACATATATAATCCTACATAGGTAAACATTGCCCATTTGCTATTTGTCCCATAGAAGTAGAAGGTTTTCCACTTGACATTTGTGTGAGCAGAAGTAGGCAGTGAATTAAATATATATTCCCTACCTACAAACAGTGTCTTTACAAGGAAGAAAGTAGCTTTCTCAGGTTCAGTAACAAAATAGATCTTGAAATATCTATTTATAGATTTAACAGATCCCTTAGTTTAAACCACGCCTGTAACACCAGTTCTACTTACTTAGATTAGCCAATACACTCAATCTCTTAGAAGCAATTTTCTTTACACTTCATGTTACTCTGTCTAACTACAGGTTTTTTTGAAGCATTCTCCTGCTATTTAAAGTCTACTTTTAATTTTGAAGGTATAACAAAGAATTTTTCAGTTCAGCAGAGATCTCTTTCCTTTTTCATATCTACACACATCCCTGTAATTTAGAACAAAAAATACAGCTTCATTGCAGGTAATTTTCACTATTGTCCATCCTGCTGAACTAATACAGCTAAGAAAGAGTGAGTTGAGTCCTACTTGTTCTTATGTAGAAATCTCAGAATTAATTCCTGTTAGAGGTCCAACCTGTTATACCTGTGTAAACCTACAAAGGGTAATGGGGTTGCACAAGTGTCAGTAGAGGTATAATAGGTTTAATCAAGCATAACAGAAAGTAAATTGCTCTGCAAAATCCTCATTACTATAAATGAAGTGCATTCATCTGTCTCAACTGTTAAGCCATAAACTGTCTAGGCAAAGGCAGTTCCTACAACAATGATTCTCTCATTTCAAGTGAAACCTCTAGGTAACATAGTACAAACAAGTAAAGATTGTATGACAATAACCTGGACTGACTACTAGACAGAGTATTAGTTTGCCCAACTAATTTAGGTGCAAACTGCCTACAGGTATTCTAGAAATTGCACCAAAAGACAATCAGTGAAGACAGTGACTGCATTGTCAAAGAATGTTGAAATATGCAGGCAAGTTCTTATTCAAGTATGCAGAGTTAATAATCAGTATTTTTCCCCCAACAACATAACACTTTATATTACAAAAAGAATAACTTATCAGCTCATACTCAAACATTTTTTAAAAACTATTAAAATATAATTATTGGGTCATCATTATCTCAGGTTATGTCTAGGAGAGTGTGAATAAAGATTGTCTTAAATAGACTGAATCTCTCTGTTCATCACTTTCCTTGAATAGTGTAAATAACAGATTAACAGTATATTTGGAGAGATGAGCCACAGTAGACAGTGATATTATGTTATGACTTACCATGACAATGCAACAGGGTCTCAAGTGTAATCTAAGAGCAGGGATATAAGCTCTTGATTATGGAGACACCATATGTTGAATTTTGTTAAGACTTGCAGCAATTATGTCAGAATTGGGCTTCCTGGCATCCCTGCTACACTGAAACCATAGTTCTGTACAGATTGGTAGGGTTTAAGCTCTGAAGGACCACTGCAGTCATCTCTTCCAATAACCACAAGGCAGGCAACAAGGGCTGCCCTCAATTTGTCTGTTTATGCCTTCCAGATATTGGGTTGCTTAGCCTATCCTTTCTCAACATTGTTGAAGTTTTGCTCCCCATAAAGATGTTTCTGGACTAAAGACATCTAATGCTTCTCTGAGTAAACTACATTTCTTTGGTAAAACTGAGTAGATTGAACTTTTTTTTGCTCTAACTTTTTTTTCTCTGCTGTCATGAGATTCCACCTGGAGTCCTGAGCCCAGCTCTGTGGCCCCCAAGGTAAGAAGGACGTGGACCTGTTGGACTGAGTCCAGAGGAGGGCCACCAAGATGATCTGATGGCTGGAGCACCTCTCTGACAAAGACAGGCTGAGAGATCTGGGTCTGTTCAGCCTGGAGAAGAGAAGGCTTCAGGGTGACCTAATTGTGGCTTACCAGTACTTGAAGGGAGCCTGCAAGAAAGATGGAGAGGGACTTTTTACAAGGACATATAATGACAGGACAAGGGGGAATGGCTTCAAACTGAAAGAAAGTAGATTTAGCTGTTAGGAAGGAATTCTTTGCTGTGAGCGTGGTGAGGCACTAGAACAGGTTGCCCAGAGAAGTTGTGATCCTCCATCCCTGGGAGAGTTCAAGGCCAGGTTGGATGGAACTCTGAGCACTCTGGTCTAGTGGAAGGTGTTTCCTGGCCATGGCTGGGGTGTTGATCTTTAACTAGAAGATCTTAAGGGCCCTTCCAATTAAACCATTCTGGGACTCTATGATTTTATTAAGATAAGGTTGATGTTATGATGGTCTCATATATAACAGAAGAAATGTTCATACAGGGAAGCATTATCCACTCTTGGATCAATTTACATGGTATGAAAAAGAAGATGAATTTTCCAATCTTTTCTCTCATTATAATGACACTTCCTCAAATCTTTCCCATTTTACAAATTATTAACACATTTCTCCACAGCTATGGCTCCAGTGATGAGTAATTCTAATGGATACTCTCCAGTTATCCAAGGAACAGGACTAACTTTTTTGGTCAGCATGTTACTTTCAGAGGTCACGTTCAGCTGGTTGTCCTTGGTGACTCCCAAGTTCTTTCTGTCATTCCTATATAGATGTATTGCACCTAACTAGCTAAACAATTAATGGCTTACTTTTTTTCTTTTTTCTCTTCTTTGCTACCCTTATTTTGATAATATTTGCAAACTTCATTAGTTATGATTTTTAAATTTATTGCACAGACTGTGCTGAGGAATGTTTTAAGTAGTGTAAATCTCACAGAAGTAACATAATTGCTTAATGATAATTCTTCATGTAAGATTACAATTTAACACTGATCAATAGCTTGTTTCCAATCTATATGGCATGTCAACTCAATTTTATATAATCCTGAATTTATCGGCAAATAAAATCCAATGAAGTCACAGTCCTGGACATAGGTTTATTCTATCAGCCTTTTTGGCTTTACAAACCACACTTCCTGTCTAATCTGAAAAAGTCATCAAGTGAGTTTGATCACATCTGCTCCCCATCTTTATTGGCGTTAGTTGTATTTCCTTGCACTAATTCCTTATGAATCAATCCCCATAGCAGATTTTCCATTATTTTGTCAAAGATCAATGCTGGTTTGACAGACCTGTAATGACCTGGAACTGCTCATTTATCCTTTTTGAAATATTCACATAGCACTGGGTTTGTCCTGGCATCTGTATTAATGTCTCAAAAGTTATTTTAAGATAATTGTAGTGTTCTGGAGAGGGCTGGATCAATTCTTTCAGGACTCCTGAATGCAAAGTATACAGATTTATTGATCCTAAATGCATAGTTTTCATAGCGGGCAATTGTGGTTTTAGGGCATGCCATAGAAAATTCTGTAATTTTTCCCAGTAAGGTTCCTCTCATTCTTAACCTTCTGGTAAAATTATTTCTTCTTCTTGCAGCCTGAACTATAATGTGACCCATGACCAGGCAATAATGTGAGCGATGCTTGTTGGTATGGGTTAAAATCATTCAAGAGAATATGTTTAAAATTAAAGAGTTACAGAAAATTACTCGCCACTGCTCAAACCTCTATCCCTGCCTTTGTTTTGTTTACCTGTATAAACATAGCCCTTGGGGCTGGAAGTTCTCCCTGAAGGACTTCAGAACGTGGAAGAAACAAAGCATGGTGGTACAGTGAGCTGTAGGAAGGTGATGTCCCTTTTCATTCTGCAGTGACTCTCCCTTAGCTCTCCCTCATCACATCATTCCTCTACCTGCAGATTCTGTATATCCTTCATAACTCTGTTTGAAGAGGAAAAGAGAGGAATGATCCTCTCTTCAGTTTGTCCACTGTACTATTCATGGATCAAGGAGCCCATGCAGGTAAAATTGACTTTGGTAAGGGCAGCACAGACAGGCCTTTATCCCAGGCAAGGATAAGGCCAGGGTGGTACAGGGTCTCACTGCCCTGGGTACTGCAGCACCACAGTGGTCTCAGAGTGGAAGAGTTTGGGAATTTTTTCGTTAATATGCACTTAAAGCCAAGAATCGTTGCAGTGCTGGGCTAGACTGGCATTAGCCTATTATCCACATTATCTGCTTACATTTTTTGACAGATCTTTATAAGTGTATTTCGCCTGCCAGCTCCCCGTGTGAAGACTTTCTAAACCTTCTGTTTACCTGGTTCCCAGGGCTGTGGTGCTTCTGAGAGGTGTTCAAAGGGGACCACTTCCCAGGAAGCTGAAAAAGCCCTTTCAGGGTATATCAGCACAGCAGCTAGATCATAGTGCTCATGGTAGTCTGATTATTTTTTTAAAGCTAAACAATAAAATCTTAGATTTTAGGAGTTTTTTTTTTTCTTTTGTCCTTTTTTCATAAGTAAACCAAACTAAATTAGAATGAAAGAAAGCTTTGCCCTAATCTTGGGGAAAATAGTATAGAAGAATTTACCACCACCAAATACAATAAAATTGCTCTTTACTACCTTGCCTGAACACACAGGATGGCTGTTGATCTTGCACTGAATTTTCTCCCTTGAAAAGGAATTTAAAAAAAAGTATAAAATGTATTTGCTTTTTCTTAGAAACTGAAGAGTTTTTTGTTTTCCTTTAGTGTGGGAATTTGCAATTATTCACCCAGCTGACCATATTAATGAAGAAAAAACCAAAAATATAGCTCACTTGAGACCTGGGAAAACTTCTTCCTAAGCAAAAAATCACTACCATTTCATAAAGCATTACTGACTAAGAGGCTTGAGTAAGGAAATGATGCCTTCGTCAGGGGCTGATGACTTATATCCAGGCAGCTTTAGGACAGCATGTAGCAGCACAGCTTTGTTGCACTATCTTCCCGTTTAATGGGTAGGACTGTGTTTCTCAGGCACTTGCAAAAAGGGCTGTCATCTGTATCCCACCATTAATCCATTCTGTCACCCTCAATACAGGGAACATTTTCTGACCTTGCAAACTGGTATAATCTGAACGTGGAGACTAGCATCCATGCTGTGCTCTGCTGACAGTCAGGTGCTATCTCCCTTTCTCCAGAGTTTCTGCAAATGAAACTCAGGAAAATGAAATACATCTCGTATACCATACCTGTAAGGCTGCAAGAAAACTCTTGCCTAGATGTGCATGCATATTAAATAATTCTGATTTAAGATACAGCTCTCATGGTCTTTGGAGAACTGTTTCCATTTCGAGGTTGAATAACAGGTTTGGGAGAGGAGTCAATTGCATCACAAATTCTTTGTAAGCAGCAGAAAATGGTAGAGTAATACTACTGTCTCAACTTTCACATCTGAAAACAGCACACATATACAGATATACAGTCCTGATTTGATATAAGGGTCTTCTGAGACAGAGTGTATTTATGTCTACAAAACACAGTGGGATTCTTGTATGAAAAAAAAAAAAAAGTTCATAGTGTTGTTCTGGCATGCTGTAAAAATTCACCTGGGAGGAATAGGTACTTTTTTTTCCCTGATGGAAAAGGAAAGAATGGCATTTTCAATGTGCTTTAAACTGAAATTTTGAAGGAAAGATGTTGTTACCTTCCTCTACTTAAAGAGCTTGTTGATAAGGAAATTCTGTATTTTCTGCAGTTTCCTGAGTAGCTCTGGAAACAGGAGATGACTTAAAGAGCACTCAAGGCTCAGTTTCTTTGTTATGAAGACAATTCTGTGATTGTTAGGTTCAGAATAGGAAGATATGAATGGTAAAAGAAAAATCTAGCAATTTCTTATCTTCTACCTGTCTTGCTGTGGGAGATACTTTGTACCCCTCAGCACAGTACAGTGTGGGAAATCTTCAGTAAGTTACTTATGTTTTCTTAAAACGAAGCAATTGACATTCACTGATGCTTAACACTACAGTCAGTGTAGTGTCCCTCTGTCCTTTTTCATCATGGGGGTCCTGGTTGATGCCAAGTTGAATGTGAGTCAGCAGTGCCCTTGCAGCCAGAAGAGCCAAACATGTACTGGGGGGCATCAGGCACAGCATGGCCAGCTGGCTGAGGGAGGGGATTGTCCCACTCTGCTTGGCACTGGTGCAGCCTCCTCTTGAACACTGTGTGCAGTTTTGGGCACCACAATATCAGAAAGATATTAAGCTCTTAGAGAGTGTCCAAAGGAGGGCAACAGAGATGATGAAGGGCCTTTAGGGGGAGCCATATGAGGAGTGGCTGAGGTCACTTGGTCTCTTCAGCCCAGAGGAGAGCAGACTGAGAGGAGATCTCATTGCAGTTACAACTTCCTCGTGAGGTAAAGAGGAGGGGTAGGCACTGGTCTCTTCTCTGTGGTGACCAGTGACAGGACCTGATGGAATGACATAAAGCTGAGTCAGGGGAGGATATTAGAAAGAGGTTCTTCACTCAGAGGGTGGTTGGGCACTGGAATAGGCTCCCCAGGGAAGTGGCCAAAGCACTAAGCTTGTCAGAGTTTAACAAATGTTCAGACAATGCTCTCAGGCACATGGTGTGATCTTTGGGGATGTCCTGTACATGATCAGGTTTCCACAGGATCATCAGTTTACTTTGGCAGGAATTTGACCTTGACACCCACTTAAATGAAAGTTTTTCTGAATCACATAGCAAAAATGCTGGAAAATTCACATTTTGTTCCCCATATTGGCTTCAGGGTTCTGCTGCAAGGTGCAAAAGGAACCATTGCTATAAAGACTACCATCTTCAGGAGTGAGGGTCCCCTATGGATCTCATCTGAGAAAGGCTCTCTGGAGGATGTCAGTCAGAACAACTTTAAAAGACCAAGAACGTCTCCAGAGAAGAGCCATACACTTGCATACTCGGTAAAAAAAATTCTAGCCAGATAAATTATGTAGCCTGTTGAGCCATGGAGACTTCTGCAGGACATTCATACCTACCAAAGTGAAAAATACAACCCTTGAGAGACAAACTTCATCCAGGTGTTTAACAACTAGCATTTTGATTTTTGCTGACTTCTAGAGGAAAGTCACTGAAATAAGAACTTGGAGGAAGAAGAAGGGTAGATCCAGAAATAAAATTTCTTTAGAGTGTAATTTAATGAGCAGTTTTCTTCCCAATTAAACAACCTGGAAGACAATTTTCCAAGGAATGTTTGAAAAAATAATTATCATCTTCAAAATCAGAGGACCCTAACATCTGTACTTCTTAACAGAACTACTTTAATTTTCAGAGCTTGCAAAATTCTTATGTGCCCTTATTGGAAAAGGAACAGAAAGGAACTTAATATAAAAAACTTTCTGAGATCTTTCTGCTCAAGTTCTGCCAAATACTCCTTCTGTGTCTTGAAGAAATAGGATGATTACCTTTTTGTCCAAATGAGATACAGACACTGTAGAATTGTGGAAAAAAATGTGCCCTTTATAACTAATGTGTGAGTCACCGGGTTTGTTAAAAATTAGACTTGGGTTCAGATCCTCCTTCTTGTGCACCATGTAGTGCTTCTAGCTATAATCCCATTGTAAAATCTTGACTGTCTAGGCTTTTGTTTTCAACTTCTCAGCTGAAAAAATATATTCCAGATCTAAGCTGAGCAAATTTTGGGTTCCAAATTTTGGGACCTACATCAAACTTATTGTTGCAAAATTTAAGAAAACAATGGTTTAGATCCAGAAACAATTTTGGAGCCAAAATGACAAAATACACTATGATTTTCAGAAAAAAAAAAAAAAAGAAAAAAAAATTAATACAGAATTCCGACTGAAAAAACCCCACAGTTTTAAGATCTCAGAAACAAGTTGGGGATTCTAAAATTTTCAAAGAAAGCAAACGAATCTATGAAGAAATTTTTACTTGTTGTCCTCTCTGGCTCTCTGCTCCTAATCTGTTTTTCTTTCCATTACAGTGGTCTCACTGCTGAGGATGGTCTGATAAGGCAGTCCTATAAAGACAGTTCCTTGTACTTGTGAAACTCCCACTGAATCCAAGAGAAATTCCACATTAAGGCTGTGAAGTGTTCTTGGAATCAGATGAAAAAGGTAGGAGAATGAGGCCACGTAGCTTCCATCCAAATGTGTAATATCTACTGGAAACACTTACCTGGAGAACTCCTTCCACTGTATGATTAAGGCCTGTGTAATTCCTAGCCTGATGGATTCCTTGCTACCTATGAAAAACACAAGGCTTTTTGCTTGATAATACAGGACATAGTTCTGTAGAAGAGAAGAAGTAACATCTGAGAAGAAGTAACATCTGTTCTACCACTAGAAGTGTCTTAAGATGGCAAACCTCCTCCAAAGCCCTTCCTGCTTATGATTGCTTTGAAGAATCTTCTATTCTGTACCTGGTTGTCTTTTTGTGGTTGAGAAAGGCAGTTTATCTTTAGAGAACATGTTCTACAGAGATATTTCTGTTTGATTTTGCTTTTAACTCTGAGCTGGGCAAATCCTGTATATCTCTAGGCTTTTAGAGCTTTTCTCCTGAGATTGCTGGGGTCTGTGGTTCAGTCACCTTCTCTGGAAGTATTTAAAATACAAGTAGATATGGCACTTGGGGACACGGTTTAGTGGTGGGCTTGACAGTGTTAGGTTAATGGTTAACTTGATGACCTTAGGCATCTTTTCCAACCCAAAGGATTCTATGATTCTATGACTGGGAATAGCAGCAATGAAGGGGTAGGAAGGACAATTCCTGAGGATCTCCCTGGTCAGTTATTCTCTGACAGGTACTAATGTGCCCTTTTGTGACCACAGTCTCCTGTGGAAAGACTAACAATGTCTTATGCAAATGGCATGAAAAGAAGCAGGATTCTACAAAAGAACATGTGCACATGTGGGCAAACAGATCTGGTAAATTTTGTAAGAATTGTAAAAAAAGAGGTAGAAATTTTAAGGTAATCTTCTTTTTCAAGAATCATTTGAGTCAGATTCAAGGACTACTGCACCCTAAGAAATGACTCTCAAGAGTTGAAGTTCCTGCCTACAGAATATCTGTTCCTTACTGGAAACATTCTGTGTGAATGTTTTCCAATTATATATTAAAAAAATATTAATAAAAATGGAAATAGATATATTTCTTTTTTTTTTTCCTTCCAAATGCTTTTTGGCTCACTCTGTTACAAATGTTCTTTATTTGAATGGGTTTATTTTTGTTAATGACTGTTAAGTCTTCCAGAATTCCAGCCTTACTTAATTGCAGTCCTCTGCTTCAAACTACAAAATAAGTCACACAGGGCCGTCAATATTGGACACCCCAAACCCTTCTCTTCATGAAATCTACAGATGTGTGGTAAACTAGGGGAGGGTTGGTTAGGGACGTGCTCAAGACCAATACACAGCAACCCAGCTACAACCAGTCTTTGTCATGTGAAAAACAAAAGACCCCATATAAGCAGAAAACACTGCATTTCCCTTTTTTCTTTTTATTAGTTTTTTTTTCTCTTCCACTTGTAACATCAGTTAAAAAGAAATAAGTATGCTTATTACTTTTGTAAGATGACTATGAATTATTTAGCTAAGAAATAATTGCAGGAGGCATGGTAGGGAAAATTACCCACAAAGCCAGCAAAACTGCAAGTCAACCTGCCGTCACTGGACACACAATCATCATTAATTTTAATGTGATGTGGGAGTATGTAGTTCAGCAGGAGGAGGAGAATGCAGCCACTTCTCAAAAACCTGCATGGCATGGTAGGCTAGAGGAATTTTACTAACATTTCAGATCGATAGTGGAGACAGCAGTCAATATTAGTAGACCTCACAATCATCATTAATTGAAATCTCTCAACCTTCAGTTTGCATAACAAAGCAGCTGGTGCCTTAATGAAGAATGTAATATCTTGCAATCCCAACCTCCTACAACAACCTTGTGGACTAAGACGGTTGAAACAGAGGCTGCATCCTCTGCTGTAAGCCCCTCTCTGTACCTCCAATGTGCCACACATACATGTATGCATGCTCCTCATCTGCTGATGTACTGCAATGCAGACAATTAAATAATACCTAGAAATTAGGTATCTTAAATCAAATACAATGAGCTAAGAAACTTTAAGTGCAGCAGCAGAAGAAAGTAACATAAACCACCAAATAGGCTCATTTTAGTCAGAACTGAAAGTACAGATATTAGAAAAAAACATGTAAGTAAAAAGATAATCTTTCGATTTGAGATGGAAAATTTGGAGATTAAAAAAAGATTTTGAACTGGAACCGTTCATATTAAAGCAAGTTTTCTGATTTGAGTCTTTCTTTCTCTCTTTTTTTTTTCCTTTTTTTTTTTTTTTTTTTTTTTTTTTTTTTTTTTTTTTTTTTTTTTTTTTTTTTTTTTTTTTTAATAGAGTGAATGAAAAGGCATTTGGAAAAGATCAGGAAGGCTAAGACATAATATGAATCATTTGCTAGTTGTCAGTCTAAACGTGAAGATGATTGAAGCTTGCAAGTGTTCTATCCTGCCATATGTTAGTGTCTGTGTAAAAGAATCTGATGAAGATGATGCGATAACAATTTTCTGGCTGTAATGAGTAAGGGGACTGGGAAATTGCTGGGAAAATTGTGGGATTAAGGCCCATTTATGCCAGAAAATTGCAAAGAACTCAGAGCAAATGCAGGAAGGCAGTGGCTGAAGTATTTATTGATTCCACAAATTAGTCTTTTTTAAAAAGCCTAGCAAAAAAATGGTTGGGTCTTACAATGCAAAACCATACTGCCTTAGACACATTAGGAGTTACTTATTTTCACCACAGCTCTTTCATTCTCCCTATCCTTGCTGTGAAGAACAGTTGTGAGTGAAAATCCTTGGGAATAAGACCCTTTGGTATTCCTGTTTTCTCAACTGTTTTCTGCTATTATTTCATGTGGGAGAAGAAAGTATAATGTCCCTTCCAACTCTCTACCATCTCTCATGAATTATTATATTTGAGAGTGATAATAACATATAATTGTTCTCATGGAGGTTCTGTTTGAAAGTTTGAAGACAAATATCTGATTACACAATCTAAGACAAAAGTACAAATATAAAAGTCTGTGGTTTTCCTTTTTTAAATTTTGCATCTTACGTCTCTTCATGTACTCAAGCCTTCTAAAACTTTTTCCTTTTTATTTCACTATTTTGTTTTTTTTTTTACTCTTTCACTCACTCTTTATACTTCACCTTGTCATTCTGTAAGAATAGGTGTAGCATTGGTCTTAATTCACATTGCCTTTGATCTCTCACTCGTCTCTCTTATAGATTCTTCTGAGGTGGTTTTTGACTTGCACAAGATTAAATATGAGAAACAGTAGAGATGATTTTATTGAAGCTGAGTTAACAGAATTGGGTTTACTCAGATTGGAAAATTGTTCTAAAGTGCTATTGTTTTTCATCTTCTCAGTACAAAAATATTTCTTGCATAACATTTCTGTTGAGAAAACAAGAAAGCTGCTATTCTGAAAGAGCCAGTACCCCAGCAGATCAGATGCTTAGTGAAGCTGATCTGTGGGAATGAAACAAGGTGAGTTCAACCTAATTCCAGTGACTTGATAGTTCAGCAGTTTTCTCTGATACTTCTGTATTCTAGGTTTGACCTGGAATTTCTAACCTTAGAACCATTTCCAATCAGAGACATAAATATTTATATATATATATATAAAAATATATATATATATATAAATATATATATATATAAATATATATATATATACATATGTATATATATATATATATATATAAATTTTTTTCCCCTAAGATTGTCAGTGAATCAGCACTGAGTAATGAAAAATTGATTTTGACTTTGGGTGTACACTTTACCCTTTTTCTCATGTTGCTGGGTATGTTTCAATCTGGTGCTTGGCTGAATGATAAAATTAATCTCCAAGAGCCTAATGTCTTCAGGCACATTTTACCTGAGAATCAAAAATTACCTTGGCATTTTTGAAGGATGCTAAATCATATTCCTAGTGTTCTTCTAATTCCTGTTTAGTGGGAAAGAACTAAGAAAACCTAAAAACAAAGGAAAATTTATATAGGGCTGACTTGATTTTTCTCATTTTGAAATTTCCTGTTAGAGCACAAAGTGTAATTTATCTAGGACAGGGCAGCCCTCTTGTCTCCGTGGACATGATGTACCATGATCCCAGGCAGACTTTGGGGAGGAGGAACAAGCTGGCATTTGTTCAAATATGCATTAAAAAAATGGGCTGCCAAAAAATAGAAAATTACAGAATCTACTCTAAGGGTAATGATAAGGAAAGAAATTAACCATTTTGATCATTGTTATTCTGCCAAAATGATGTAATCCCTGTCCGTTTAATGTTTATGTTGGGAATAAATTCATGTATTCTCATTTTTGATCCTTTTGGTTCCTGCTTCAATCTTTGGTCGCAGAAATGAGGTGAGATAAAATAGGAATGACTAATGTGGTCCCAGTGAAAAAAGCAGGCTGTTTAACTGGATTAGGGAATGTGGATTTATTTTCATTGAGAAAATTTTATCTTATAATTTTCTTGAATAAACTGTAGCACTACTAGTTACTTCCATTTTGCCTGGAAAATACAGCTTGGTTAGCAGTACTTTAATTTCTGTGCAAGAAGATCATGGTGTCAAGGACAATATCCGGCACCACCCCAGAGTGCAGTCAGCACTAAAGAGGAATCTGGCTTTAGAAGGAGTCCAGGCAAAGATTAATATTATATGTAATTACAGATTTTTGTCTGAAAACACTTTGTTGGCATACTTTTTGGTGTTAAGCTGTTTGCTGATTAAGTTTCAAAGCACATGTTAGTTCTGTATAGCAGATTTTTATATTGAAAAACAAAAAGTGTGTGGGGTTTTTGTATGTCCCTTTTTATTTTAAATTTCTTCACATGTTCTGCTATAGAGGCTTGAGGATACATTTATGATCTACTTTTTTTCCCTTCTCCATGAGTCATGCCAGCTACAGCATGCATCAAGGTTGCAGGATCTTGACCTCCATGAAGTACTTTTTGCCCTCTGAAATCATGAGATTACATGAAAGATCTGACCAAAGAGCCTGACCTGCCAGGAAAACAGATATATAAATCATCTACTTTACCTTTCTTTTACTACAGAATTTATGGGCTGAAATATTTGGGGCCTGGACATATATTTATGTAAGACTAAGATTTTTTTGAAGCTTTAATCAATAATTTCTGATATGCAATTTTTATGTACAACTAGTTCTAACAAAAATTTGTTAAAATGGGCTGACTATAGAAAGAGAGATAACTCAGAACAGATGAAAGACTGGAAAAAGGAAAAAAACAAACCACTCTAAAAGGACTCTTTGAGCAAAAAAGAATATTTGCATAAACTTCTATGAAAATATATATGATTAACATTATTTTTCATCAGTGACTAGATGCAATGCTCCAACAATATTAATGCTACTCCTTTCATTATCTAAAGCTCAGGCACAAATTCCAAGATGATACAACAGCATATTACAATTATGATAATTATAATGTCAGAATGTCACTAATGACACAAACATTTCTATGTTTCTGGATTATCCCATATTACTTCACTGAGGGCAGGTTGAAGCTTTTTGTGTCAGACCTATTATAAACTATGATTTTTTTTTTTAAATTTTAAACTACTGTCCCTAATTTTACCTATTTTTTCTTTTCCTAAATATGACTAGTTGTATTTACAAGCAACTTTTGGTAAAATTTAATTTTGTTTTAGCTGAAGGAAATAAAAAAGTATTCCTTAGCCTTACAAATCTGCCTGAACAAGGCTTTCATATGGGAATTTACTCAGGTTTTAAAACAGAGTCTTCCACTGCACTATATATGTTGAAGTGTGCAACAAGCTACATACAAGACCTATTGAATGAGTAGGTGCAAAAGCAAAATAGGATCAGAATGAAAAAGTGAGGTAAAGTCCTCAATCAATATAGCAAACAGTGGTCACTGCATAGAAATTTTCATTCAGAGGTCAGTTCTTTTGTTATTTACTTTCTTCTCCTTACAGTCTTTCCTAGCAAAAAGTGCAAATTACACTCTGTCATCCATTAGGGGATAATCTGCATACACACAAGCCGTCCCTTTGGAACTGTATTTCCCATTATTTTAATCTCACTTTGCTCACAAAGTTTTACACCATGTTTAATACAAGTTCTCTTTTTACTGATCAGCACAAGGGCAGAATTTGTGCCTTGCTGTAAGTCTGGTAACTGCTAGTAAAACACTGGATGGGAATTGTCATCCAAAATTCTACACATGCTGCAACAAGAAAAAAAGAAAAAGAATATATTTTCACAGGAAAAAAAAAAGTGTACATCATTAATGAAGACTGAAGGGTTTTGAAAGGGTTGCTTTGCCATTTTTCTTTTTAAAAATCTAGTAACGGGATTCCAGTGAGCACACAATTATCAAGTTTTGTCAAGAAGGTTTCATGAACCCATGATTTCCTATTATGGCATATTAAAAATTCTCATCATTCAGTGTATTTGTACTTAACTCTAAAGAGAAATCCAGCTGCATGTTTTCCTCCAGAAGATGTGAGGACTAATGCTGAATGTGTCATATCAGTTATGTACCTAGTGAAAAAGTTTTAGGAGCAGAAAGTAGAGTTTGCTGCAATCAAAGCAATATAAGTACGTAGTCAGCAATTTTCATTGCTTTTCTATCAGGGTGACAGCAAGTTTAAAACTTTCAGTCAAGTATAATACGAGGATTGGTTTTGCCTGCCATTATTATACTGTCATTTTAAGTTTTAAAGATGTTTTAGAAATTAAAATATTTTAAAAAAATGGTAAAAAGTTAGATGGCTCTGTTCTGGATTCAGAGGGGTCACTGCTTTGAAAACGGAGCAGCTTGAAAGTGCTCAGAATTTATTTTGATTCTTTGACAGTTTTGCACTCAAGGTGAAAGGAGATGCTGACGTCAATTCAATTTGATAGGCAGTGATTCTCCACTGTATATGACATTAATTAATTCTCTTTTTAGCAGGGTCAACAATCAGAACAAAGACTAAATAAATCAGGAATATCTTTGTGGAAATCAATGAAATAGCATGAGGGAAAATAAGCATAAGAGCAGAAAGAACCCCAATAAATGTAGTTCATTATTCATTTCATTTAATTGCTGTGGAAAATAAGTGCCCTTGGACTTACTAAGCCATTAGCAGAAGACACTCAACTCCTGCCTTAAAGACAAGGGTGATTAATACTTAAGTGTTTCTCTGCATCCTGAAGACACATGAAATGATGATCCTACCACTGGGACCTTTCACCACTAGACAGCAATTGAACTGTTTCAAAAGGATCAGGTGGGAATGAGGAAAAAACATTTCCTGGAATTCAGTTAAAATAAGGCTTTCATTTTGCAATTAGTTTGCAATAGACTAAAAGACTCTGTGAAAGAATATCTAAACTGCAAATAAATTCAATTAGCTGTTCCAGCTCCTCTCAACTCAATACTTCTGCTACCGGTGAGGAAGCTCTGCTTCTCACTCTAGCTGCACCACTTACTCTGGTCCACCTTTGCCATTCTCCGTATGCTAGGATAGACCTGATCCTCAGTCTGTGCAGACCTTAGAAAGAGTTGTAACCTGGACCCTTGAAATAAGGTCTCTTACATTCTATAATCAAAATACAGCTGTGGAAGACAAGACACTACATATCATTATCCAGTGTTGTTTTTAAAATCTGGGGCACATTGTTAGAATGAAGATATTCCAAGTTACTGGTGAATCTAGACTTTGAAGAAAATTTATTTTCAAATCAATGCAGAATTAAGGAGAGTTCCTGATTATTCCATGTGGTTCACAAAATCATTGTCAGTAGGAAAGAACTTCTGCCCTCTACATGCGAGTGCTACTGCAGTTGAGGAGATAGTTTTAAACTATTAAATTTGGTTTCTGATGTCACCAGTCTGCCTTTATGCTCTTTAAGTTTTCCAGATGATTTAACTGAAGCTATTTTAAATATTTTAAAAATAATAATGACTTCATGTGTCTATAAAATCTAAATTTGCATCTGAATCTTTAAGATTCTGGGAAAATTAAAACTACTGTTCTATTTCTGTATTATGATTATTTGTCAAATCCATAATTTGTAGACACAACACAACACATTCATCTTAGAGAAATTAAATAAATAGGTCACATTTAAACATTTTTCAGAAAAGAAAGTTTTCCGTTGTGTTAAAATACCATAGCTCCACTGCATGATATCAGTGCTACTCCAGAGTTTATAAGAACAACAACAACAAAAATAATGATTTATAGCAATTAAAATATTCCATGCAGAGTTTGACAATCCACATTCACTCTTAGTTCAGCAGAGGGCAAACCAGTGCATAACACAGGAATGCTCAGGGACATTTACCTGTAGTGCAGGACAGAATTTAGAGAAAAACTATGATGCATGTGGACAATTAGTAATGTAATTTCTTTGTTTTATTTCCATTAGTAGAAACATTAACACGGACCATCTAGACTAAGTGTAGCTTAGTTGTTGAATTACTTTTCTGAATACAAAATATGGTAGTTAATAAGTAGCCAAAAGAAGAAGGGAAAAGACTCATCAAGTTGCCCAGTTTTATTCTTTTCCTGTGGTTTTAAATATTGGTCTGTTTGAACCCCAGAGTAGCTTAAAGGCATAAACCAACACATTTTGACCAATCTTTACATTAAGAAGTTTATGAGCCTAGGACTATGAAAAAACTGAATTTTCTCCAGAAAAAAATAAACCATAGAATGATAAAACCATACCCCTGCTCAGGGTCACCTACGGCAGATTAGATTAGGTTTTGAATATTCCTAAGGATGGAAACCCCCCTGCCTCTCTAGACAACCTTTACCAGTGTTTGATCATACTTGCAATAAAAAACTTCTTTCTTACATTTAAATGGAATTTCCTGTATTATAGATTGTGCCCAATAGTTACCTTTGAGATAGTCCAATAGAGTAAGGAATGTAGAAAGACTGTTGTCTCAGAGGAAGTATTTTTTTACCAAATATCTACTTGGGTACATTTAGATATTTCTACAAGTCCATTTTATATCTTTTAAGTGCAAGTGTGTCTACACTGTCATAAAAGTCAGCTTCCTCATTTATTCCAAGTCTCAATCTCTTCATTATACACTCTGAGTATGTACAATTTCACACCTAAGCTTTCTGTCTGAGTTAAGCAGTTGGACTTTTCCAGGATGAAAGTTGGTGGTAGTTCTGAGAACATTTGCTCTGTTGGGCTGTAAAGCACTTCTCACATTACTCCAAGCATTGTGAACTGGGAAAACAAACAAAAAGCCAGACAACCATAGAACTAAAGCAAACAAACCCCCCACAGGTGGGCTAGCAGAAATCTGCCTCGAGTAGCACACACTTTAGGTGCAACAGTTTGTTCTTGAAGCAGCGACCATTAATGTACATGGACATGAGTCTTCTGAATCACACAGTAGTGCAGGTGTAGGTGTAGAAATATTAGATATTTAGAATGCTTTGAGATGACGCATTTTTCTCTTATGAGAGTAACAGTTTTGCTGTAGTCAAGGGGATTCCCCTTATATTCTGCCAGGGAAGATAGACCCAAACAGGATGAGGGTAAGGTCCTTTGCACAAACTAGTACATCCAGTATGTATTTATGTACATATGCAGGATGTATGACTGAGGCAGCAAAATGGTAGAAAAAGGGAAAGATTGAGGAGGAACAGTTTTGAAATATAATTCAAAATAACTCTGTTCCTATGCTTCTTATCACCATTTCTGCAGGTCTCCTAAGGATAATAAATTTTAGTTTCATGCAATGACTTTTTAAATATCCTTTTTACCTGAGTAACACTGCCAATGAAATATTACTAGTTTTCAAAGAATCTGAGACTCAACAGTTGTCAGCTGTGGCTACTGCTGACATATACATGCATGGACTTTACTGTCAAAGACAGGTGGGTTTTCATTTGAGACCCATTAACATGATTGAAATGTCTAAGGATAAGGACACTGAAAATTAAACACTGCAGTTTCACTACAAGACAAGATCACCAATGTTACACTATATCTCACTCATGTTGTCTAATTGACTGAAAAAAAATTAAGCCATGTTTTTCCAGTAGTTTTGCTTTCGAGCAAGGCAATATGGTAGTTGCTCCAAGTGAAAAACACATACCTTTTGAGCAGTGAGCTCAAGGCTCATATGTCTGCAAGTCTAAGAGCTACACTTAAAAAATCTTTGCAGAACATCTCAGGTGAAAATATATCCTTCTCTATTCCCTGAACTCTGTCGCTTCAGAAACTTTTTCACAAAGATGAGAAAGGTGGCACTGTTACCAGAGAAGTTTTTGAATGGTTTGTTGTTCCTAAACTTGGAATCTTTCAATCTGACCTTCAGTACTTCTCTGAGGTGCCAAAGTTAGGGATGGAGCTGGTTGTGTTTACTAAGGTATCAGAAGTAAGCAGCTGGAGATCTTGTCCCTGTATTGCTTTCTCGTAAGGCTTTTCTTCTCTGTTTATACATTAACTGGGAACAATTCTAGGTTAGCATCATGTGTAGGTTGACTGTTTAAAAGTTATTGCAGGGAATTCTCCAGCTTTATTGAAACCTGCCTGTACCACTTGAGTTTAAACAGAACAAGAATTCAGAAATTGCAATCCATAACTCTTCAGAAAGAAGGATCCAGGGATGTTTCTCATAGGAATTTCAAAGGACTTAGAATTGTACTTTGTATTGGGTCTGGCTGAGCTGGAGTTCATTTCCCCACAGTAGTCCTCACAGTGCTGTGCTTTGCATTGATAGCCAGAAGGATGTTAATAGCACACCAATGTTTTGGCCACTGCTGAGCACAGCACCAATGCTATAACCCTCCTTCTTTAACTGAGAGCAAGATTCTGGGAGGGAGCACAAGTAGGCCAGCTTATCCAAACTGACCAAAGGGATATTCCATACCATATGACATCAGCTTGGATATAAAAACTAAGGCAAGGAGCAGGAAGTAGGGAATTCATTGTCTCCAAAGGCTGCCTACTGAGAAACTGTTGTGTGTGCTGAAGCTCTGCTTCTTGGAAGTGTCCAGCCATCTCTGCTCATGGGAAATAGAGAATAAACCCTGGTAACCTTTGCTTCACTTTCGTGCATGCAAGCTTTCACCTGGCTTCTCCTTTCATAAACTGTCTTATCTGTACCCACAAGTTGTTTTTCTGCCTTACTCTCTTCCCCGTCCAGCTGAGAAGGGGAGTGATAAAGTGGCTGGCTGGGCACCTGGTGTCCAGCCAAGGTCAACCCACTACACACTTTCACATGTTTCTTGTATTTCAACCATGCCCTGAGGTCCTCACACAAAATTGCTTCCTGTTGTGCCTGGTATCGAAGAACCTCACAGGGAGGTACAGCTCGCACATTGTATTGCTCTGTCTGTCCAGTCTGTAATTAACTGTCCAACTCAACTATTAACACTTCTTTAATGAACAAATTTGTTAATTCCTACATGTTTCTAGAATTGCCAGATTGCAGCAACAGCTGTGTGAAAGAAATCCTAAAAACACATGAACCCAAATGTCCTTTAGAGCTCATTATCAAATCGCAGACTAACTCTAAAAGCTACCAGAAAAGTTGTCATAATAATGTCCTGTGGTCCCTTTACTGGTTCTTTGGAGCTACTCATAAGACTGAAGAATGATGCAACATCATTAGTTATTACTTGGATTTCAGAAGAATACACAATGTGCTAAATGCTTCTACAGTACAGGTGAAAATACAGTCCTTACCCAAAAAGGGGAAAGATCTAAAAAAAGAGAAGAAGGAAATAGAGTGAGATATTTTACTTCTTCTTAGATAGCTCTAATACTACATGGACAGTCTTCTTTCTTTCGCAAAGAATCTGAGATACACTTTCACTGGGCCCTTTTTTTTCACTTATATCAAATCTCTTTTTTCAGCTCATGTTCACTCATGGGATAAATGAGACCAATAAGCAAAACGGATTAAATATCATGGTCTGAACTCCACTAAAATCAATAAAAGACTTTCTCTGCTAATGTCAGTCGTCTACAGACTATGGTTTAGTCAGACAGGTGCATTTAAGTGTCACCATTTCCTTTAAATTAATTTTAAATATGGATAAAAAAATTATCATAATTGGCACGGATTCTATTTCTGGGACATCCAATCTTGGAACACTACTGCATGAAATACTTCCCTAAAAAAAGATGAAGTTTTTGTGCATAGGAGAGGAATGGGGGTCAGACAAGCATATAGTTCTGCTTATACTATTAAACTTTGTTCAATAATACTAGCTATCTGTCTCTGATTTCTTCAGACTATAAACTGCCTGTCCCCATACACTTTTAAAGCAATTAGCACTTTCCTGACACTTTGAATTATTAATATTATTGTTGTTATTAATATTAATTCCGAACAACAGCAAGGCAAATTGGGTGTCCTTCATACAAAAAGTGAGGCACATATTCTGTCACCAGTGGAACTTTTTGCAATTATTGTGATTTGAAGTGTACTATTAATACCACCATAAATACCGATACCAGTGCTGCTGATAATTGTTGTTAGGGCCAAGTATCACATCTGGTAAGTTAGAGCAGATCTTAGCTCTGCACATTAGGAGTGCGCGTTATTTAATATGTGTTGTTTCATGCACTATGTAAGGCTGTAAAATTGTGACTGAACTGTACCGAGAATATGTCCTTCATCTCTGAGTGCATTCTAATTCTGCAGAAACCCCTCAAAAGAGAGGAAGAAATTTTAGATACTTCTTTAGGACTAAGTGAATTTCTGAATGAATAGAACGAGTAGAAAATGCAGGATATCCTCTCTCCTTCCCACTGGCTAAAAAAAAGGCAGAAACTCTGACTGCATGTTTGGTACCTTCCTTTAGTGGCTGGAAGTGCTATGGCCCAGTCAGTCTATACAGTTAGGTATATTATCTCAGAAACATCAGCTGAAACATGCATGCTCACCTGCAGTATTTTGGAAATATGAGTCATATCTGATAGATTTTTCTATGAAACAAAATGTGGTGTACTAGCCGCCAAATATCTTATTTATGTTTTTGTTTATGAAGATAGACCACCAATGTTTTTTCCTTTTAAGCTTGATCATCTTCTTTTCTCATTTTGTGCACTAAAACTGATATTTTTCCTTACTCTACTTCTAGAATAAAAAATGCCTGTATGAGTTCATTTCAAACCATGACCAGGATGAGCGATGGATTCTCATACTGCCCATAACAGACACAGATGCCCATATCTATCAAATGTCACACTAAAATCTTACAAATAATAGTTTCTTCTTCTTGTCACTCATAAAGCCAACAAATATGATTTTGTATCTGGAAGTGTAAGAAGTGTATTTCCTCATCTCCTCCTCTTCATGCTTCTCATCTCCTTTTGCTTTCATGGGACAGGCACAAAAACCTGAAAACGCAACACATTTTGCACTCTCTTCTATCTCATTCTAGAAAAGCATCTTGCTGGTGTACCTTGAATCTTCTGTCAGTCTCATCTGAGGATCATGACTCTTAGGAAGAGAAATTGAATGTGCTATATGTAGAATATAGGGAATAGAATAGTATTAGCACACTGTCACTGTTAGTATCCTTGCCTTCTTGAATAGCTAGTGTCAGTGTCTACCTGGGATGGATGACTCAAGCTCGGATGGTGAGCAGATGATGGTTCAGGCTTATGAGCACAAACCACCTTTTATTCCATGATTCAGCCTCATCTCTGGTCTTCCAGTCTAGCTGGGGTTACAGCTTCTGACACATCCTTTCCCCTTAGATGACCTTCCTTTACGAGGTTATGCTACTTCTGTTCAAAAAGACATCACAGAGAGATTCCTTCACTCTTTCTGGAGTTCCATCTTTGCCTACATTTTCTTGTAAAGTCCTCAAAAACTGTAATAAAGGTCTGCAGTTTTCACAAAAACTTGTGCATGCAGGAAGCCGCTCTGGCAATTGGAGGCAGTGTAATTCTTATCTTGGCCAATCACTGCAATCTCATACAGGCTCCAGTTAGTCTGTGTCATTTCAAAGCAATTGCTGACAACCATTCAGTAAATTTATGGTCAAATAGAAGATGCCCACTGAAGCTGCCAGTACTCATTTACAGGAGATCTGGTGGCCAGTCTCTTATTTGTCCTTTGATGAGTCAAACCAGTTCCAGACAAAATCTGGACATTTTATTTGTAACCATTCAAGGTTAGCCTGAAGAAGGAAATCCTTCCAAACTTCTCAATCACCACTTTTTAGGCTACAAGTGTCATCTTTAACAGCACTGAAGGAACTGTTACACTGAATAGCATGGAATTAAACACAAGTTTCCTGCTTAAAGATATCTGCGTTGTAAGCTGCAGGCAAAGGTTTTTCCAGTTGTATTTGGTGTTCCCATGACTGAGCAGCAATATAAACCTGTCCCATAAACAAGTATTTAATTACCTTATTATTGTGTGCCTTTTTAATGAAACACTAGCAGCTTTGGGACCTGACAAGTTTTATCCATGATTACTTCAACACACAGGTAATACGAAGAAAGTAAGCTGAAAGACAGAAATCTGTTTTGATATTTATTTTAATTCTATAATAACATATCTGTTCTAATCAGAGAGGTACCTTCCAGGCAGATGTTCAAATCACGTGGGAGTTCATATGCCAAATGCAAGATTAATGGGCTCACATGCTAATGAAACACTCTTTCACTTTCCATGCCAGAGAATAAAAGCACCAGCCCTTCGATGGTGAAGTTGAAGCTACACCCTTCCTTAGTTGCAAAGGTTTATTCCTGTGGGGTTCTTCAGAGATTGTTTCACTTATTCATCAAATAATCTGTTTAGTTTTATCCTTGTCATGCTATAGTAAAGGGCTTAGCCCTTTCCCCCTCACATAAGCAAAACTCATAATTTGCATGTCTAGGGTGTATATCATTGCTCTGCGGAGCATTTTCATCCTGCTTCTGATGAGGCACCAAACAGAAAACACTTCTAAACAAATGAGTACTGGCTTGGTTATGAAAAATGATGTTTCAGTCTGCCCTAGATAATAGAGCAAGAGTCAATTTAGTGTCAAAAAATAGCAAGTTGCCTCCCTATATGAAAGGTTTTTGGGTTTGTTTCCTTTCAGTGGTAGGCAAGCTGGCTGAGATTCTATCTCCACCATGAAAAAAGCCTTTATTTTGTGTTATTAAATGAAAGCTGAGCTTATCATTGACATCATAGGCTAGTCCTAATGGCTTTTACATTGGCCCTAATGGCCAGCCTGAAAGACTCCCTGGGCCACATTCTCAGGTCAAATAAGCTAATGAACAACTGGACACTCCATTTTTAGTACTTCCTTTGCCCCATGTGTCGTTTTCCACTCACTAGGAAGCTACAGCACACACTTGCTTCCTGTGTCAGAGATCTGGCCTCACAATTTTCGTACCATTAATCATTTTGAAATAAGTTCCTGCTTGATATCTCAAACCTCCAGGTTCAGAAGATCAGATCCAAGGTGTTCATGAGTATAGCTCAATCTGCTTGCCCATCTTTGCCTACACCTTTGTGCCTGAGTGTGATTTAGAAATTCCCTCCACCAGCTTATCATTGGTTTTGTAGGACCCAAATTACCTTCATTTTCTTTGAATTTTATGGAAAGGAAATAAAACATAATAAAATATTGTTCCCAAAAGGGCAGTTAGTATAAAGTGTAGTATAATCTACATTTCTCTTCTATTTCAGGCTGCCTCAAGAGGACACTATGTTGCCAAGGTTATACAGCTATAATCATCATGTATTTATGCAAAATAAGAACTACGTAATATTGTAACATTAAACACGACAAGATTATTAAAAGGAAAATACAGACGAACATAAGCCTTTTCTTCTAATTCTTCCTTCTATAGGAGCTCAAATCAAAGCTTTAGCCAAACACCTGCATATATCCATTTCTTCATTATTTTACCAATCTTGATAGACTAAGACAATTAGTGTCTCTGTACATTTATTAAATATATTGATTTTTAGGTTACAAAATGTTCTTTGTGAGAAATTATCTTGTCAAATAAGCTCTAAAGGATCTGCCTTTTATAAACACAGGTCATCAAGCACCACGAGAGTTTATAGCTGGAACCAACCACACCACAACTAGTAGCTATTTGCATGGATAAGCTGGTGCGTATGGTACCTTGTAAAAAGCATCAAATGCCCTTAGCTCCCAGTCAGTCACAGAACAGAGCCCTGGACTGTTATCTTACTCCTTAAAAGTTCTTTCTGTATGGGGAAGGATAAGGATAGGACTTCCAGATTCCCTGGTTCTCATCTATATTGGCTCCAGGCATAGGGAAACACCCTTCTCTGCTCACCAACTTGGGATGTGGACATAGCTCCACAATGCTCTTAGAGTCATCATGCTGCCTTATCCATGTAGGAACAAAACAACATGTAGAAACACAAGGCCAGCTCCAGATTTAGACAGCTTTATAGCGTTGCAGAACATCAGAACAGATGTACTGAATCAGGTCCAAACCCACCCATCCTGTTACTCCATCTCTGGCAGTGATAAGGGGGGTGCCTGGGGCAGTACAGAGGAAGGTGGAAGCAAACACTGTTATTTCCTCAAACAGCTTCCACCAGCTGAACCTCAGGGGCCTCGTCTGCCAAGTTTGCTTTCTAGATGTTTCCATTCCTGGATTTGTCTTCCTTGTTCTTTCTCTCCTTGAATCTAAGCGAGCTTTGACAGCAATAACATCCTACAGCAGCAAGTTCCCCACCTCTTTTTGTTTGTATTCAGCTTACATCTTACACATTTTGGTGGGTCACTATTCCTTTACTGGGATGAAATGGTGAGCAAATCATCCTTATGTACCACCTCAACAAAACTCATAATTTCATAGGCACTTCTCCTACCCCTCTAGAATTGTTCCCTTTCCACAGTGGTGTCACCTGGTTTATTTTGTTCTTGCCTCCATGGAAGCCTTTGTACTCCTTTGGTTATTCTTTTTGCTTCTCTCTAACTTTTTTCTGTTTTTCTGGCACCCATTCTCAGATGGGAAGAATCATAACTGTCTATGTAAGTAAAATACAAAATCTACCATATCTCGATGTTCCTGAGAGCAGAAAGTAAGGAATCAGCCCTTGCACAAGCCTCAACATCTCCATACAGGTTTTATCAGAATTTGTTATCTCATGTTCCCCAAAGCAGGAGTTGTGCAACAGATTTGGTTGCCTTTCAGTCAGGTGTAACGTGATTCCTGAATGTATAATACTCCACACACCCAAGAAACCAAGCTGAGACTCCACATTATAATTTTTCAAGTTGCAAAGCTAGTTTAAAACAGTCTTCCCCACCTGTGTTGGTACTCAGATGTGGCAATTGAACTGTCTGGTTGACTATACTAAAAAATGGTTCAGTGGAATGATCTAACACTCTTTCCCAACCTTCCTCAAGTTTTGCTTTTCTTTATTTATTAACCTGTATCACTCCAGCTGTCAGCAGTAACACCAGTGAATGAATTAGCCTGGCTGAAGGACTGATAAGCTTCCCACCCAAGAGGTGGGGTGGCAGAGAAAGGAATGAGCA
This sequence comes from Empidonax traillii, assembly GCF_003031625.1. Taxonomy (NCBI): domain Eukaryota; kingdom Metazoa; phylum Chordata; class Aves; order Passeriformes; family Tyrannidae; genus Empidonax; species Empidonax traillii. The sequence continues at coordinate 1,327,706 of NW_020955484.1, read as the reverse complement.
GGTGAGGGGAAAAAACTTCTTAAACTGACTTTCCACCAGCAAAATCCTCATTTAAAACTATGGTTTCAGAGGTGACGAGTAGCTGCACTGATTTCACCAGTTGTGCTTTTCTCAGGGAGGGATTCTGCAAACGGGAGGGATTTGGTAGGGTTTCTGCGTCAAAGGGTTTTATGTTTGTGCAGGCAACGATGCTCTGAATTGTTTGTGATTTCTCAGGTATAGGCCCACTGCCTGAAATATCTGCCTTACAACATCAACAACACACCATACCCTCTCCTCTCTTAAAAATAAAAATAAGTAAGCAGATTGAGAGAGAGAGCATAGAAGGATGGACAAAATAGGATGCTAAGGAGCAGTGCAGGGGCAGACTGTTCATGTGACTGGGAGAGCAAGCAAAGTTTTCAAAGTAGAAGTCGGGAGATTTAGGAAGACAAGACTGGAAAAAGTGAAATAGGAAAGTGCAAACTCTAAACTCCCAGTGACATATTTAAATAGATTCTGCCCTCCTTAAACCTTGGGTTTGCTGCAGTTTACATCGCTAATCCTCACATTCCTCACATGCCAATCAGGCCTCTTAAGGGGGCACTTGGACAGGGAGGTGGTCTGGGACTTGCCATTCCCGATAAGCAGAAAGTACTTGCACAGATATTGTCTCCAATGTGCCTTTGTGGTTGTCAGACAAACAGAAGCAAGTTCTCAACCAAATGCACTCAGCCAACTCTTCTCCCAGTGCTAAACTATACTGCACCTGATACCAATTTCTGCCAGGGAAGTTGTGGTAAAATATTTTTCTAGTTCCCTCAAAAAGCCTTCAGTATACAAACAATACTTTGGAGCATTTCACTCTCAGAAGACAGTTGAGCTGTTTGCTGGCATTTTTCATGAAAATTTCTGTCATAATTTAATCTATTAAAATTTTTTTCTCTATCACGAATCACACATGTTTTGAATTAAAAAAAAGACATGGAAGTGCTAGCTCATGATTTATTTCAGTACAAAAGCTCTTAGAATAAGCACATACAGAATCAGCTTATCTATATGAATATTCATATGTTTATAGCACAAAATATCAAAAGAAATTAAAGCCAGAACACTTAATGATTGCCTTTACACTCCTTTACAGTCAAGCAAGCTAAAACTACAATGAACTTTGATTTGTTAAGATGTTTCAATAACCAAACATTTTCCTTGCAAGCACATGTTCTTGAAGGAAATATATCAGGTTAAAAGAGTTTATGTTAAAAAAAGACGTCTTAAACAAAGGTTAAAAATCACACCATGAAAAATGAGATCTTTCTGGAGACCAGGTAACAAAATATCAGAGGAACACGTTATCTTCATGGAGAAAATCTGAGCTTTAAGTGAAACCAGAGGGGACCGGGTCACTCCGCGTGACCCTGCAGGCATGCTAAACAAGCCTAACTCCATTTCAGACTCGTCATTGACTGCTGCAGCGAGGTGCTTGAAATGGGGCTGTGTAGCTCGACAGTATTGTTTTCCGTCTCCATTTTTCACAGGAAGCCCAGATGAAACCTCAACACAGAGAAATATAAGTATTTTCACTTAGATTTTTTTTTCTTCCTCTGGAATTAACTATTTGAAGGTTTGATGTTTTGATAAACCGGTGCAGTCATTGCACCTTAGTATATGTTCATGCTGATTAGTTCAATTTAATCTAAAAGTCTGCATTAGTTATTGCAGTTAGTAGATTTTAAATAATAAATTTGTTCCTATACAATTTAACTTTTATGTTTCTTTATATCTACATGTTGGTCACACTTATATTTTATTTGGTTTTCTTTTACTTCATGATTAATAATATTTATTCCTCATTTTGAAAGTTTGGTTTTTGAAAGTTTATTTTAGTTGCTTATTTGATAGTTATTTGTGGTTTTTTTTTCCTGTTTTCTGTCAGAACCTTCCCTTTAAGGAAGGAATCTTTTAAAGACAATGTTTGTAGCTTGAAATAAATATTTTATGTTAAAGATTTATTCTATTTGTAGCCCTCTGTGAGACTGAAGTAACACAATAAAAATGTATACAATACCTGAATGCAATGTTCCAGAGTTCATTACTAGCTTTGCTAATATTTCAAGGATATCCCTCTTCTTAATTCTTTTTTTTTTTATTTCAAATTGTTTTATGAATGCAGCAAAAGACCAAAGACACTTTTTAGCACATTGAAATGTTTCAAATTTAGAGGCACCCTGACATCTATCTTGGTTGTATTTGGCTTGTGAAGAAAAGTTATGAGAAGAGAGAGTAAGCACGGAGAGTCAGACCAGCTTGCTGCTATTGTATACACGGGTGCAGATGTAAAGCTGGATAGAAACTCACATGGCCAAGCACCTACGTTCAGTGGAGACAATAATGCTAGTCACTACATTTGGTTAAATGCACCACTGACATGTAGAAGAGTCTCTGTAACAGAATTTAGAGAAGCTTTTGCAGCTGCAGCAAGGTATTAATTCAAGGAATGAATAGGATAAGACCAGCAAAAATTTATCAAAAGGATTCTCTCACTGCAATAATTTGTTTATTTGTTTTGAGTTCTTTATGTTGCTATTCCAAATGACTGCAAACCTATTAAACCTATTTAAAAAAAAAACAAAACTAATAAAAATATTAAAAAACCTTAATTAAAAAAAAAAAAAAATTAGGATCTGCCCCATTTTCTGCTCTGGTCCATGGATCTTAAAATCCTTGGTCCAAAGCAACCAAATGTCAGTTCTCATAAGAAAGCCACTTGCCAGATGTTGTAACAATTGATGGCCCAGATGACAGAGGTCGCCATTTGTTTTGGGCAGCTGTCCTTCAGTGAGCAGTGCCCCCGAGGACCACGGGCAGACGCCAGATGGCTCTGGGTGGGTGACCCAGCAGTTTCAGAGCCACAGGCTCCTGGCAGGGTCTGGGGGGATGCAGGAGATTCCCAGAAACCTATCGGCGAGGGGAGGTAGGATTTAAATCAGAACCTTTGAAGTCAATATAAATTAATATGAATGAATTTGAGGCTGAGTATAATCATTACAGCTGTGAGGGGAAGGCAGAAGCAAAGTTGGGCTCCCACAGAACATCTAAATACCCATATCATTTAGCTTTCCTGTGACCTGTATATCCTGGGTCAAATTCATATGGAGACTACAAAGCCCCCAGGCTAAATTATATATTTGAGGACCCAGCTAATCAGTCTCGCCTAATAAAGCTACAAGAAAATGCATGTTCCAAGCTGACATCACCACAGACAAACTGCATGTAAAAGTGCACTGTAAAACAATGAGTCTAATGCTCTCCAGCCTCAAACTGGGATGACTGGAGGGGAATCTGATAGAGGAGTTGTAAAATCATTAGTAGAAAGAAGGTGAATAGGTAACAATTGGTCACTGTCTTTTCAATGCAAGGGTGAAGAGTCATCAAAGAGAAACCAGCAGGACTAAGATTCACAATAAACCAAAGGAAAAACTTCCTCAGCAAGTGTTGATGTAACCTGCCGGAGGAAAGGGAAGGGTCTAGAGGCTTATTAGTGTTCAGAAATGGCAAAGTCCATTTCAAGCAAATATGTCAAGGTGCCTGAATACAAAGAATCATGTTTTTCCTTTGTACTTATATTTTTCTTCAGTTTGTTCATTACAGGCTCTGCCAGGTACAGGCTGGACATGGTAGCTACTTGTCTGGACCACTGTGGCCATTCTCAAGGTCTCATCTTCAGCACTGTAAATGCAGTGTATAACTATATAATGTGGAGAGGGAATGACTCTTTTAAAAAGAGTCCCTATGTGGTAGCTTATCCAGATAAGCTCAGCCTAAGGGAAATGTCGTAAGGCCTCACAGCTGAGTTCTTACAGAAGGCCTTTGGAGATGTGATTTTCAGATTGCTTTTCAGTTTCACCCCCTCCCAGCAGAAAACTAGGCTGTTATGGAATGAGCATAAGATTATAAACAACTGATTTGCTTTAGTTTCTTATCTTTTATGACTGCATAGAATCAATCTGTTGGCCACTAGAAGCCTCAGGTTGAAAATCAGCAGTTACTGTCCTTGAGAGGTGGATTGCAGTCCTGGTTGGCATTCTTGCATTCCTTTATTTTTCTGGGTAAAGCTATACAGCTTAGCAGTCATGTGCCATAATCTCATGCTTGCTGCATGGCAGTTTCCAAGGAAACTCGCAGGCTGCACATGCTAGGAGTGATCCTGAGGGAATGTCAGCTACAATTGCTTTGGTGGATGCTTTGCTTGGAGTGGAAGCTTACCCACAGTAGAGGGTGGGTTTTCCTTCTCAGATTAGGAATTGAGTGTTAGAATGTGTTTAAAACAAAGCACATGTATTATTTTCTAGATAGAGATGGGAGGGTAAGACTTCACATTAATTTCATTAATTTAGTGTATTTTCTTTTCCAAACCATGTTCCACCTACCTATTTCTATAGCCTAGTATTTGTGATCTGTAAAAGCTTGATTGTCTCATTTACACTATTTTGTGAAGACTACTTTATTTAAAATGGCAATAACCATGTAGGAAAAAAGGAGATTAGGAAAACACATTAAGCTGAATAAAATAACCTATTTCCTGGAAAGCATGAGCATTTGAAAAAGGTTTCTACTATGCTAGAAAGGAAAAAAAAAATTAGTTTAAAAGACAAAACAAAGGTCCAGTCTTCTAATGAGAGTAGCACCTGATATCTGCATATTATGTGTATCCAGTACTATCTGAGCATGTTTAATGTTATCAGGCTGCAGCTTTTCAGCCTCTGAGATTAAGCCTGCCCATACTGCACAGCTCCTGTACACCCCAAAGAGCACGGTTTAGGTTTATAGGGATATTTGTGAAAGTGTCTGTCCATGTGCATATCGTTCACCTGATCATTTGTTCTGAAGTTACACAGAGCATTTATTTGGGGAGAAGATTATAGATTTGGTTTTCTTTCTTTTTTTTTTTTCTCTTTTCATTTGTTGTTGCTGTTGTTGGTTTTTTGGTGTTTTTTTTTTGTTGTTTTGTTTTGTTTTGTTTTGTTTTGTTTTGTTTTTTGCTTTGTTTTGAGATCTGGGCAAACACTAATTTTGGTCTCCCAAATCAGAGATGATGTAAAATATAAGGGCTGACAAAGAAAGAGCACGTGTATCTTCTAGCTTCCGAATACTGGAGGAATGTTTGCAGGAGCCAGCATATCATTTGATAAAGATTTTTATTGTTCTTCAAGAACTGAATCTCAGACCGTAAAGCGTCAGAGTTTAAATCCAAACATTTCTTTCCGCCACATAATTTGGGACAATGAACAGAAAAGCTTGGTGATGGTGAGGAAGTCATGAACAGAAGGCAGAAGGTCAAAGCCTGTGTCTTCTTATTCTAAAACAGAAAAGTAACAAAAAGTAAATAACCTCAGCCACCTCCTTGCTCTGAATTAAAATATATTGAAGAGAAAATAAAGGTTGAAAGAATAGAAAGCTACTAGATGATACCAGTTATTTTAACTGGTTTAAATTAGATAGGAAATCAGTGCCATATTATCACACAAAATATACAGTAGAGGAAGAAACACTGAAACACATCCCTAATTTTACCAAAATGCATTTGTTTCATAACAAAAATATGTATAAGAAAGAATGTGTATCCAATCTGGAAGAATGTTAGCATTTAACACTCTTTTCATCTTTGTGAAAATACTCCCCTTCTGGGATCTTGCCAAGAGAGAGAGATTTTGACAGGCTGACTTCTTCCAGGAAGATACCTCATGTTTAAAGCCAGCTTCAGCTGTGTCTTTTTCTTCTGAATAGTAGCTAGTGTGCAATTTTGGGTTGCTTTTTTGGTTTTGGCTTTTCTTTACTTTTTTTTTTTTTTTTAAGTAAAGGTCATTATTTGATTTTGAACAAGAACACTGTGGCAGATCTGAATTTATCAGGTATTTATCTGGCAGATCTGAATTTATCAGGTATTTGGTAGCTATGTATGCATAAAGAGTCTACTCACTTTTAATCTATAAACGACAGAAAACAATCTGCATTTGTAAGCTTCTACAATTGCAAAATGTAATATGGAAAAAAAAAAAAAAAGAAAAATCTCCTTCGTGACATTTCCTCTCATTTATAACACCGAGATTTAAAAAAAAGTTTGACAAACAGGAAGTTGCTTCAAAATTATAGCTCCTTCTATGAAGCTGACATTCTTGGTTGCCTGCACTCTTTGAAGAAGAATAATTGAACAGGCTCTAGTTACAGGGGCCAACTCTTTTGAAAGCAGAGCTCTCTAGGTGAAGGTTATTCTTTACTCAGGGGTTAATCAGGGACCTGGATTTCAGGCTCTATAATACTGCTAAAAGGAAAGGATTGAAAACAAATTCCTTGCTTCAGAGTTGCTCAAGATTTCAGTCTCCAGTGTTGATTGGCACTGATAATAGCTTCTCTGTTTTTTTCTCTCTCTAATGAAAGCATCATTGATTATCTTTTATTTTTAACTATTTGTTAATAGCTCCTACCTGTAGATAGTCTAATAATCTATAAAATGCCAAATACTTTGATCTCTAATTCAGCAAGTCACTCTAACAGGTGTAAACTTAAAACCTGTGAGTTGGTTGCACTCGTGGTGTGCTGGTGCTGCATAGTGTTACAGATCAAGACAATGGGAAAATCTGTACACAGAAAGAAAGGGTCCTTCTCGGATTGCAGCCTGAGCCCAGATTTCTATTCCCTGACTTATGAAATGATCTGGAAGTCAATATCCATTTCAGGCGCCCAAGATGATGGAAGCACTCATCATACACAAAGAAAGAAGAAAAAACAGCCAGTATGGATCAGAAATAACCTAATAATCTGGTGGCAAAGAGTGGATCAAAATAGAGTTGAATGTACTGTGGGAAATCATGTGTGAGGGAAATCTGGGTTTTCATCTCATATCTAGGAGGGAATGAGGTGAGGAAAGACACACTGACAGTGGCAATCTGAAATAAGCTGAGGATACAGAGGAAATTTGTTCTTAATTGGTTCTTTTTAGTGTCTTCTGCAATCTTCTTCTGCATCTTCTTCAATCAGTCCTTTTTAAAATTCAAAGCACTGACTGTTGAAAAATTTCACAGATAATGAGAAATATTTCCCTGTCGAAAACCTACACCCTACTGCACTAAGTTATTGCCTTCTCTTCTTTAGGACTAAAGTAGAAGCATTCAAGTAACCACTCTCCAGGTAGTCAGGTAAAGAAGATTGTCCCTGCTGTCATACTTTTTCCTAACTCTATATCTGAAAAAAAAACCTAACAAACAACAAAACAAAACAAAACACCACCACCAAAAGAAAAAAAAAAGAGAGGAAAAAAAAAGAAAAATTAAAAAGGTGAGTAAAGGAAAGTCCTTAGTTCATCCTTGACAAATGAATTTTCCTGTTATTGTTGCCTAGCTGTCCAGCTGAAGAAGGTTCCTTACCTGAATTTCTAAACAGCAGATGATTTGGCTTTATCTGAGCTGGTGCTGTTATGTCTGTCTAGTGATTGCATTTATCCAGACTATTTAATCATATAAACCATAGTGGATACTCCTTATCTTAATTCAGTGCTTTTACATATACTTTTTGTATTGCCTGGCTCTTTTAGCCACTTTTCTTCCTTTCTGCATAGCCAGACTTCTCTGCTTCTGCCTTGTAGACTTTTTCAAGGGTCTGTAATGTTCCAAAGAGAGCAAGGAAAAGAAAACACAAGAGCCCCAGTCAAACGCAGTGATGCTACTGAAGTGCATTATTTCATGAGGGAGTACTGCAATACTTCGCTCTGTAGTCCTGGTTTTATTTATTCCATGAGGTGGGTTCTTTAATATATAGAGAAAGTGAGGAAGGAAAACGGCTCCCATAGTTTACCGAGTGCTTCGCCAGAATGGAATAACATTCCTGGCTTCCACTGATCCTGTCAAACTATTCAACAGCATTTCAGGAGGAGCTCAACACCTGAAGGAAGAAGCCCCTAGCAGCTTGTCCGAGGTCAGGGGAGCAGCCCGAGAGCTCACGTTAGCGCTCCGGGGTTCCCGTTCCTAGCTGTCAGCATGGCTGCCGAGCTATTCACAGAGATTACCTGTGGTCTGCCTCCTTACAGTCTTTCCCACTGTTTGTCAGTCCCGGGTTTTGACATCTCATTTAAAATTAGATCCCAATTTTGAAACCTGATCTGCGCGAGCGCCGCTCGGCAGCTCCAGAGAAAGTCTGCCTGCGCGGAAGGGCTGTTGGGACGGCAGCCAAGGATCGCAACTGTTCGGGGCTGGGATGCTCGCAGATTCGTTCAGCATTGAGCTCTCCGGGGCTGCCCCTCCGGCGGAGCCCCCGAGCGATGCTCCGGGGCCGTGCGCCCCCTGCCGCCCCTCCCTGCCGCGCCCGGCCGCGCACGCACAGCGCGCCTTCCTGCTCCGGCTGATTTTTTCCCATCCCAGACCAGATGACTAATGGCACATCTGCGTTTTGCAGCTTGTCACACAATCAAGGCATCGGTGGAAGTTACAAGAGAAGAGTGCCCCCGCCCCCCTCCCCCTTTCCCCCTGCCTCTTTCACTATTTTTTTTTCCCCACTGTTCCCAAAACTATCAGGGGACATGCAACTTATTTAGTTTTTGCCCTGAAGAAAAAGCTGAGTTATCTGAAAAGAACTCACAGGATAAGAAGATCCTTTAAGAAAATCTATTTGCTCTTTTTTTTTCTCACAGGTATTGTCCATGCAGTAATATGCTTATGTAGGACATAAGAGTGTATCTGAGCAACAGGCCAGTAAAAAATCACTACAATTTTTTTTTTCCCTTAGAAAACTCTATTCACCCACAAAATTCCAGCAATGGCAAAATGATTGAGCAGAGACTGTCAGAAGTAGTCCTATGTCCTGTGTGCCAGTCTGAAAGACAGATATGCCAGAGAAGATCCAGCCCACTGCAATTCCATCTATACTGGGATGTGACTAAAATTAGTTCATGTTAAGAATAGGGTTACAAGTTGCTTAGCTCTGCACACACAAAATTCATAAGATTCTTCCTCATGAGTGAGACTGACATACCCTTACTTGGTCACACAAATTCAGGGGATATGGGTGCCTGTGTCTTACCTAAAATCCTGCTATTTGTGAAATTCAGCTGAATGCATATCAAACATCTGACTCAGATCAGAACTGAAAAAAAAACCAAAACAAAACAACACAACACAACAAAACAAAAAAACCCACAAAAACTCCCCAAACCCCCAAAACCAACCAAACAGAAAACAACCAAAACCAAGACCAAAACCACAAATTTGAATGTTGTTTAGGTTCAGAATTAAGGCCTATAAATGTATTTGTTTGAAGTCACAGGATGTGTCTGACCTGCCATTGTGATCAATAAAAGTGAAACCGTGATCAGCTGTTTCTAGTACAGAAGACTTAGGGTGCATTTTGCTTAAGTAAACATCAGTATCTAGTTTCGTCTGCAGGGCCCCAGTGTTTCTTCTCATTCAGGATATGTCCATTTTATCTGCTGTTCTCCTGTGCATCTATTGAATAAGTCTCAACATCAATTGTCTTGTGAGGCACAAGTTCAGGCAGTCAAACTGAGTGCCCAGAGGCTGAACCTCTATGGGGGCTTCAGCAACTGCAGTGAAGACTCAGGCAGTCAGTGCAACCATAAGTAGAGAGTGTTCCTCTAGACTTTGATACTGGCATTCTCCTATATTTACAAAGAAGTTCAGGACAGTGACTAACTTCAACAGGAGTAGAATCATTAATGTTGGAAAAGACCTCTAAGGTCATCGAGTCCAGCCATTAAGCCAGCACCACCATGTTCACCGCTAAACCATATTCCCAAGTGCCACATCCATGTGTTGTTTAACACTTGAGGGACGGTGATTCCACTGCTTCCCTGGGGAGCCTGTTCCAATATCTGCCCACCCTTTCAGTGAAGAAATTTTCCTAATATCCAATCTAAACCTCCCCTGGCACAACTTGAGGCCATTTGCTCTTGTACTGGCACTTGGTACCTTACCTTTCATGTGGAGGTCTAAGGGTTCATACAGACAAGAGAAATCTTGCTTTTGAGTCTTCATCTCTAGACAGGATCTGATATTACAATGCAGTCAGTACAAGAAAGATTCCTCACCACAGTGACAGTAATGACCTCGATCCTGGATTGAGAGGATGAATCTTAAAGTCTTTCGAACTGCCTAAAATCCAATTGCTTGGGCTCTTTCTAAACAGGGACACTGAGGAAAATCAATCCAAATACACTAAAGGTGTAAATTTAAAGTGTTAAAACTCACTCTTAGTGTAAGCGTAAAGATAATTTAATACTGAATAAGGGGATTCTCAAAGCTTAATGAGGTTTTGATAATCCACTTAAAGGAGTGAACAAACCCCTAATCTTTTGTCATAAATTCACTATTGGTCTTCTTGTTTGCATAAGTTTTATAAAGCTCATGGGGTCAATGCATCAAATAATGTCCACTACCTGCTACTCAGCAACACTGTTACAGTAAAGCTAGATGAGAACATTGCTGACTTTTTTTTTGAGACAACGGCAAACTACTGTCACATTTGAGGCTCTCCATATTTTCCGTGGTTTGATTTAAAAAAAAAGAAAGTCATATATTTTATTTACATGCTTTTTCCCCCTGAGTTGCCAGCCCTTTCTAAATCCCTGACAGTTCCTTAAGACTGAACATTGCCTCTCCCCACTTGTGATGCAGAAGCAGGAGCTTAATCTCAGGCCAGTATCATAACGATGCAGAGTTTAGTCTCATTAAATGCAGGACCTGTTCCCATTCCCATTAGAGCTTGGTGTTTAGCAGAAGTATCAAGAAAACACAGGACAAGGCATCATTTGTTTCATCCTCACGAGAGGTTTTGAACCCAATTTTCCCTCTTGCTCAGAGTGCCCGACTCAGCAGGTTTTTTTACCCTTCAGGAATCAGGAGATACTCAGTGCTAAGTCTATCTGTGTTGAATTAACACATGCAGAGAAAAGGCGCTCTGTTTTGTGAAGCCAGGGGTTAACGGGGAATACGAACGCCTCGGTAAAACCTCCACAAATCTGGAGGTTTTTTTGCCGGTGGGCAGCGCAGGGCCCGTGTCCCGCCGTGCCGCCGCGGGGCCAGGAGAGGGAGCCGGCGGCCCCCTCAGCCCGCCCGGCCCCGCCCGCCCTGCGCCGCCCGGCCGGGGGTCCCGGAGGGTCCCGGGGGGGTCCCGGGAAGGTCCTGGCGGTCCCCCCGCAAGGGTGGGGAGCGCAGGAACGGGGCAGGGGGCCTGCGGTTCGGACAGACGGTCGGCTGCGGAGATTCGGCTGCGGACATGGCGGGCTGTCAGGAAGGGACAGGATCCACCTGGACGGGGCAGCAGAGCTATCGTTGTCCATAGGCTGGCCAGGATGGTTTGTAGGGATTTACACTGAGAGTGACTGGGAGAGGAGGAGGGGAGGTGAAGAGAAGAAAGAGAAGGCCGACAGTGAAGTGCAGGGGTTGTGGACTGGCTTTGTATCCCATCCCTAGAGTTCAAGACCAGGATGGGTGGGGCTCTGAGCAACCTGGGTGGCATTCCTGCCCACGGCAGGGCCTTTGGAACTAGATAATCTTTAAATCCCTCCTAACCCAAACCATTCTATGATTCTATGATTTTGAAACAAAGGATGCAGGGTGATAGGGGCAGGGGACACGTTGTAAATAACAAAAGAGGGTGGAAGTGCCCTGCCTGCAGCACAGGCATATCCATGCTGAGCAGGTGGCACACAGGGAAGCTCTCATGCCCTTCCTGGGAAATCAGCATAAGAAAGGCTGTATCCCAAGTGCCTACACCCAGCAGCACCGGGAGCAAGCAAGGCTGTGGTTTGGCTGCAGTCATACACAAGTGGTGGGATCGCTCACATTGGTGGAGTGCTGCAGTGGATGGGTATCAGCTCTTAAGAAGGGCAGAGTGGGATGATGAGGAGGACGAGCTGCCCTTTATGTATGAGAGAAGCAGGAATGTACAGAGCTCTACCTGCAGACAGGTGATGACTCAGCTGAGAACCTTTTTAAAACAACTGGAAGAAGCCTCAAGGTTGTCCTTGTGGGAGATGTTAACCACTGTATTATCTGCTGAAGGGACAATACAGTACGTTCCTTGTAGTAGTGAGGAACACAAAGCTGGACATAGCACTCCAAGTATGGCCTCAGCAAAGCTGAATAAAGGGGCAGGATCACCTCCCTCGACTTGCTGGCAAGACTTTCCCTAATGCAGGCCAGAATACCATCACTATTCTTTGCTGCAAGGGCACATTGCTGGATCACGTTCAATCTGGTGTCCACCAGGACCTGCATGTCCTTCTCTGCAGAGAAGCTTTCCATCTGGGTGGGTGGCCCACAGCACATACTGGTTCATGGGGTTGTTTCTCCTCAGGTGCAGGACTTCTTGTTGAACTTCAGGAGGTTTGTGTCAGCCTATTTCTCCAGCTTGTTGGGGTCTCTCTTGATGGCAACACGACCCTCTTGTGTATCAGCAGATACTGCTGACTTGCTGAGGGCACACTCAGTCTGCTGTATTTGACCCTCCACTGGGGAGGAACTGGATGATCTTCACAGGTGCCTTCCACGTTCTGTGATACTGTGATTCTGTGACGCTCAGCAGTTTTCATAACCCAAGTAAACTACCACAATGAATAAAAAAGGGAGAAAAAAATAGCTGGTATGAATGCAACACTGCATGAGTACAATCAATATTCATCAAACAGAAAAAGCAAAAAATCAATAAGGTAAAAATTAAAGAGTAAAAGAAAAAGAATCTTTTTCAATAAACAAGCACAACTATCTCCACTGCCACAGACCATGGAGTCTTTCTCATTCCGTGCATGCTTTCATCTAATGGATCCACATATACAGGAGGCAGACTTAAGGCTGCAGTGGCAGTCATTTCATAGTTGTTAGGTGAGTTGTCTTTAAAATCTGGCGTTGTTTCCATATGGTGACTTTCCCGTTATGCATATAATAGGCACCTAATATATATATGCAAATTAATATCTATATATACACACATGTACATAAATGCATATATATGCATTCCCTCCTGGGAAGTGTAAATCTGCCCTCAGGGCTTAACAATAAATATTAATAAATTGCTATTGCTCTATCTGAGAGAACAAACATCTAGGAAATCAGAGGGAAATAGATAAGGCAGATATTTCAGTGTTAGTATGTAGTACATAGATGCTTCCATTACAGATTTTTGTTAAGACAAATAATGCTGATGAAGTTTAGAACTTGTCTTTTTCACAAGGTTTCTAGTGAGAATTCTAGTTTTCCCTTGCATGTTTGTAAGGAAATTAGACACAGAGAAGCTTCACCCAGGAAAGGGGAGGGGGGAGGGTAGCTATGGTGCCCTGCTATGGTGCCCTTCCCTTCCAGCTGCATCTAGGACCATAACAGGGTACAGAGATGGTGGGTGGTGTGGAGCTCCCTTCATCTACAGCTGTGGGGACTCTCCAGCCACCTGTAGGACCATGATGTGGTACCAAATGAAGCTATGGATATTTCCTTAAGCTTAGGTTCATGTCCTGGTACAAATTGCAGTGCTCTCCAGCTGAGTGCTGGAGGAGGGAGAAGACTGGCATGTGCTATGATTTGGTTGTGGCTCTGTCTGGGTCTGTGGCTGTCAAAGATAGAAGTATCAACAAATGGAGCATCTACCTTCTGTCAGCGCAGGAAGCCTCCCTGCCTGGGGCTTTGCCAGCCTCACACCAGGACTGTCCATCCCGTATTTCCCTGACAGTCACAAGGCATTCGTCCTGGGCCAATCATGTCACCGGCCTCACTATGAGAAAGACCCAGCACCAGCACTGTTACCCTTGTGACATGGCCACTACACTGCCAGGAGCTCATGTGAGGCCCAGCCCGTGGCCAGCTAGGGAAAGAGTATGGAGCTGTCTCTGCCTGTGGTTGTGGGAAGCTTCCAGATTGCTGTAAGACCAGGATGGGGTATCTGTCTGTTCTGTAGAGCCCGGCAACTCTTTGGCTGAGTGGTGGAGGAGAGAGAAGACAGGAGCGTGCTGTAGTCTGGTCACATCCCTGTCTGGATATCCCATCTGCAATACACAAGAGAAGCAAAGGAGGAGCAGCCTTCCTCCCCTGCCTTAGGCAGACCCTGGTTTCCTGCCCTCCCCACTTCTCCCTGCCTTCTTCTCTCAGCCCTAGTTCACCTGTGTCCTCCATGGCCATAGTGGGCTGGTGCAGGTACCCATCCAGGCACCACCACCATTTTACTCCCTGTGACATGGCCATGCCAGCACCAGGGCTGGAGCCCAGAGTTAGTGCTCTGTCACTCTGACATAACTATTATCTTGCTCCTTTTCTTGCAAGAAGAAACAAATGAAAATAATAACCAAACAAAAATGACTGGTAATGATGGGGAGGGAAATTAAATAGCTGGAAGAGCAGTTGAAGGAATTTCAGCTCAGCAAATTTTAACATGAATGAAAAGCTCCAGGTCGTACCCACTACAAAATTTTAAAATTCTTCATCTGAGATGTATGAGAATGAATGTTAATTCTGGAAGAAATATGCTTGTTGTCACACCTTTGGAATTAAAGATATCCAGTGCCAAATCCTGAACCCATGAGTGGCTGAGAGACTTGTGTCTTTCTTTCTCCCAGATGAACTGTAGATTCTTCTGGGAACTGTCCTGTACCACACACTTGGGTTAACCACTAGAACAAAATCCATAAATTAGCTTCCATAATGCTTCTACCACAGACCATTACACCCTCTGTAACTGGCAGGACCAGAGGCAGTGGGCACAAACTGAAACATGGAAGCCTCCATCTGAACCTAAGGAAACATGCCATTACTGTGAGGGTGATCCCAGCACTGGCCCAGGTTGCCCGGGGGGGGGGTGGGGGGGTGGAGTCTCCATCCTTTCAGATACTCAAGAGCCATGTAGATGCAGTTGAGGGCAATTGGCTTCAGGTGGTCCTCCTTGAGCAGGGGGGTTGGACCAGATGACCTGCAGGAGTCCTTTCCAACCTCAGCCATGCTGTGATTCTGTGGTATATATGTATATTGTAGATTTAAGCAACCAGAAACTTTCCATTATACATCCCTATATAATTTCCTCAAGTGTTTAACAGTTTACACTAAAAATTTCCATGCTTTGCCTTAAGATGGAAAATGTTTTCTAAAGTATTTCTGTTATTTGTGAACTCACTTATGCAAACATTTAACTGGAGTGCACTGGCTTTTTATGAGAGGGGGAAGATGGTGGAAGTAGTGTTAGGAAAGTTTTAGCAGTCATCAGTTTCCATGTTGTACTCTCTTACGAGGCTACGACAGCAACATGCATAGTTGTTACCATGCATTGGGTGTCAAATTAAATCCACTGTGGTTTAGGAATGATATTCTCCAATTTAGTAGTCCCACTAAAACCATACTGCCACTTGCTCCCCCCTTCCCCTGCCCCTTCCTGCTCCACTGGGATGGAGTTCAGAATTGGAGGCACAAAAGATGAAAATCAGCATTTAGATAAGAACAATTTACTGGAAACAGCAATGAGATAAGAAAACAGTAACAGCAACAATATTAATAACAAAAGGTATGAGACAAAGGAATGGGTCTTTCCCACCATGCTTTCTCCCCATGGAAAGGGATGCCCTTCTTCTCAGAAGTGAGAGAGAGTCCCTTGCCCCTATCCCTGGCAACGATGAGGTGGTATGGAATAACATTAGTGGCCATGCCCCTCAGCCACACGTCTTCTGGACTATTGCCCAAAATTAACCCTGTCCGTGGCCAAAACCAGGATACTGTTATCCCAGAGGTGCTACCACCATTGCTGAGGGGCTCAGCCTTGGCCAGTGGTGGGTCTGCCTTGGAGCCAAGTGGCATTAGCTCTGTTGAGCACAGGGGAAGTTTCTGAGCAGCTTCTTACAGAAGCCACCCTTATAGCCCCCCTCACCTACCAAAACCTTGTATAAAAATAAACATATAAATCCCTAACTTTTGTTAAATAAATCTCTATTGTTTTTATACTCAGGAAAAAAAAATAGCTGCAAATTAGCAGAAAACAGTGTTGATTCTGCTGCAGTATTAATCATTGCCACAACATATTCTGTCAAAGATAACAGAATTATGCTCCTGCAGTTTTACAGGTGGCAGGAGAAGTTATCTTCTGATCTCAGGTGATGCCAAAGGGTAGCATTTGGCCCTATTGTGGAGAACTGTCTCAGGATCTGTATATTCCAGACAGTTTATATAAATTTCCAGTGTACAAAAGTCAGAAATGTACACATAAAATTAGGCAAGGTGAATATTTCCTCAACATCTATTTTCTTTTTATTAATTGGTATACTCTGTTACAAAACCAAAGACTCACAGTGCCAGTTCTCTTGCATTTCTTCTGCAGTAAGTAGCTTGGTGCAGTGTTGCAGTGAAATGAGATGCCATAGCTAAGTGGTTAAGAAAATGTGCAATATATTCAGCAACATCAACCAGTGCCCTTGCTCTCTCTGAGTTCTTGTTATGAGAGTGTGTGCTTCCTTTTCCCTGACTAAACTAGCTAGGAAAAGCTTTCTTCTTCATTTCAGCTGGTGAATCAAAGAGGACTGAATTTTTTGCTAGCCACATTGTTCTTTTATCTGCCAGTGGCTACTGAAACTGGAAATACTATGCATCATAACACAGCAGGCCATATAGCCTGAGGTGAACATACAGCCACCACTGTGTGTCTGTGAATTGATTTTATTTCCATGCTCTCTTGAAGAGCTGACCTTATATCTGTCAGCTGCCAGAGACCTCGGGTGATAATGACTTGAACTTTGTGGGTTTCTTATTAAAAGCTTGTGGCACTCAGAATGTCTCTTTGCATTTAATTGATATTTTGTCAAATTTCTTCCATCAAATATTGCTGATTTGTCTTACTGAATTGGCTACTGATGCAAAAACACTGTTACAAAAACAAAACCAAAATGTGTGGTGGTATCTTCAGTACTGTGTGTGTATTGAGTGATCTGGTATCTGGTAGCATGCATCATAGATATCAGTGAAAGTCTCTTTGATCTGGCTATACTGATAAATAAAACAAGGCCAGAGACAACTGTCATACTGCTATGGCCCAAGGGTCTCAGGGGTATGTTCTGGCCCCTGTAACTTATCTGGGCTTTGTAAAAGAACTCATTTTTTTATAATTAGTTTCTTTTTTTGCTTGTAGGGTGTGAAAGGACGTGAAGACTGTTATCTACCAGAGTGATGTTTTTATAATGAAGCTGTGGGAATGTGTTGCATGAAGTGCCTTGTGGCAAGAGGAGTGTTTGAGGGTGCAGCGTTGACTGCTGCAAAGTTAAGAGTGTGTAGGTTGGGGGATACCCAAACCACTGCATTCTTTTCCACATGGTCTTTTGGGAACAGTCTTGGCACAAGTTATCCACTGAACTGTGCCCAGTCATTGTCTCAGAGAACTCGAACTGGGGCAGGCAAAAACCCTGCCAGGGAATATGCTACCAATTTTGCACTGCAGAAGACTAGCGGTCCCAGCCAGTGCTCAAAGTCGCTGCTCGGCACTTTTTCATTTAACAGCATAGATATGTCCTGTGTTTTAAAGAATGTTTTTTCAGAAATATTATGGGATTAAGTTATAAAAAAATTCTCTTACATCTAACTTTTCCCAGTCCCCCACAGACTATGTATGAAGCCTTCTGATTTTTGCATTGTTTTCTACAGTGCAGAACTGTGTCAGCATTGCCACTTCAACTCAAACCAGTAGTGTACTTGCTCTTTGCTAATGGCTATTATTATTTTGGCCATTTTTCCCTTGAACAATTCAACTGTCCTTGCTGTTTGGAGGCATTTCTCCAGATCTGTCTCCCTCAAGGATGCCTCCTGCAAACTGGACTCTTTTGTCCCAGAGACAATCCTGAGTTCAGTTATGGGATATTTAATGTCTATAAAGTTGCACACATTGTTTTCAGTTCTGAATATGTGTTCAATCTTTATTCAGATTTGCAAATTTCTGGATAATATGAAAGAAAACAACAAAGCAAAGCGAAATATTCTAGTAGTTCTCACTTCTGTTGTCATGGTATAACTTTTTGTAATACAAATGGAAGATAAATAGACCTCAGACAGCTTCTATCTTTTACTGTAAATGTTTTCACAGGACAGCTGTGATAGAAAGGTATTAGGCTTACTATAACTAGCAAATGCAATTTCCAGTTACTAATTCTAATTATGAGATACAAAAATCTGAATGTATTTTGCAGGAAATGCGGAATCAGTAATAGTTGTTTCAACCACAACAGTGCAGTAGTGCCTTTATCTACTGATTAAAAAGTGATGCAGATTTACGTAAATACAATTTACCACCTTTATACACAAATACATACATAATTAAGTAAAGTATTGGAATACTTCCACTGTAAGTACACATTTTAAAAAAAAAGTGTGGAAAATATTTACAAGGGATGATTTTTCTGAGGTATAGTAGTTACTGATGATATGACCTCTCTTTTAAAATTAGGAATATGAGTTTAGAAGAACATGCATATAAGATCAGGTTGATAGCACTGAATTTTATATATTCTGCATTTATATGTCTACTCCATATATGATGATAATTTTTCCCATATTTTTTCCATGAAATAGTGCTGTTACATCAATAAAAGACAAAAATTTTTAGTTATATGCATAGGTAGTAGGAATGAGATCCAGAGGCCAGACCCTGTAAATAACAATGCTGTGACCTAAGGCAGCCAGTAGATTCAGTAAGCAATTGATTAGTTGATATTTCTGTAGTCTCATTCTGTCTGGAGTTATCAAAAATCTTGCTCAGCTGCTCCATGCTTCAGGCATTGCTTATAACAGGAATGTCATTCACATATCTCTTATTTTACTTCAGATAGAATAGTTAAAAAAATTAGTTTCAATTTCAAATTTTTTTTCCCATGGCTTGCTGCTATTTTGCTTTTCTGATTTTTCTGTCTGAGTTAGGGTTTTGCTTGTCTATACAAAAAGAAGGGAAAACTCATTGTTTTGCTTAAAACTGCAAGAAGCTTTCTGGCACTTTCTACTTGCTTTCCTATTAAAGAGCCCTGGGGAAACCCTAAGGCTAATTTTTGACCATAACAACAAAAATTCTGCTTTTTACTGTAATAAAGCATGAGATTATCTTAGAAACTCATGATTCTGGGGATTTAGTCTTTAAGACTAAGCACTGAAGCTGAACTCAAGATAAAACTAATTCAGCTGATTTAGAATCAGCCCTGCCCTTCTAGAGCTGCAGAATAAGACCAGTAAGCTGAATGTTTTTTGCATATATGGTTTTGCATATATAGAATCATTTAGTTTATCTTTTGAAATGTCTTCATCATTATGAAAGAAACTGCAATTAGTATTTCAGAAAACTTCACAGATCAGCCACCTCGTCTCCCCACACTCATTGTGGTTTCCTTATCCTGTATGGGCTGTTTATGTTTCACTGACTCACTCCAAGCCCATTCTTATATATCAGGCTTTTCTACTGGAGAGGCTGAGCCTGAGAAACAGCTAAATGTGCATCCTTCTGATGTCAAATGTAAATGGGAGCGGTCTTACCTTGTTTACTCTTAACAAGTCTTGACAGTGGCCCCTCGAAATAAGACAAGGTTTTCTTAGTAAATGTGTTCGAGAAAAACTTGTTATGATTGACAACAGTGACAATACCCCGAAGGGATATCATACTGTAATGGAGCTCTTGCCTTCTTTTCACACAGAGCAGGAGTAATGTGTTCTGGGGCACCTTGTGGATGCTTCTCTCTTTCCAAATAACTTTTTTGTTTTGGTTTGTTTTTTTTCTGTTCCTCTGAGTTTCTAGAAAGCATAAAGGCTGTTAAAACCTGCTTTGGAGAGATTCCTGTGAGGTGCTAGAAAAAGTGTAATTGAGAAAGTTCTGTCACCTGCTCATTTGTCTTTTTCTCCTTTAATTAGAACAAAATTCCTACTTGCAGGTTTATCTTTTTCAATATACATTAGTCAGTTGCTTATTCTTGCAGTGTATTGTATCAATACATCATCATCAAAGGTGACAGCTGTGTGAATCTGTCACAATAAATATAGTAATAATTTTATTATTGTCTCTGTTGTTAGGATGTGTTCAGGGCAGGGCTGCAACATTTCTACTTCTGAAAAAATGTCAAACATGAAATGCCATATGACTAGTAAAAGCACTGCATACAGCGTATGTATGTGGATACGCTACATATATATGCTGCACAGACGTGTATTTATAGTAACGTACTGTAATTATGGCAAAAGTTCTGTCAGCATTTCCAGTGTAAACATCATTTTCAGGATTTATTATATAGCCATAGGATTAGATCCCAGATAGAATCTGGCAAATGAGGCCTCAGCCTGGGTAGCAAATTCTCCTACAGATTTCTTTTTAAAGAATTGCTTCATAATGTATACAAATGCAAACAGATACAGATGTTTGCAAAGTTTTTATTTGTGCTGCTGTGATTAAAAACTAGCACAGATTTAAGAAGTTTGCTTCAGAGAACTACCTAAGTTAAAAAAACTAAAAGGACCAAAAAAAAAAAAAAAAACCAACAATGACTCTTCTTACCCATCACAAATCTGCTCTTTTTTTCAGTGTTTCAGGGTTTTGGGTTTGTTTTTTTTTTTTTTGATACTGAGGAAATATCACGTCTACTGTTCTTTTTGTTGGTTGTTCCAGGCTTCCAGAGGACAGAGAACTGCAAGCGGACTGATGTCATCACCGAGCATGCCTTGGTGATGTTGTAATTGCATATTAGATCTGGTTTCATGAACCTCAACACTTTGCAGACATAGGGAATATGCTGTGTTCCTGTTGGAGCTTGTATTTATATGATCAGATTCTGTTTTATTCTGGTGTTCTCATAGCTGACGGAAAGACCCTTATTCAAGTGGACATGGCCTGTAAAAGAGTTTTACCCACTAGAACTCTTATCTGGTGAAATGCAGGTGATAATTTTTCTTCCTATTTTGACAGTTGCTGCACTTGCTCAGAGCAAGTGGAAAAAATATAGAGAATAATTTTCTGAGTATTAGCTATGCCATGGAGGGACAGTTCAGCCTTGCTTTCCACTGAGATGAGTCAACTGAAACCTGCTCTGACTACAGGGCAGATGAGCTCCATAATGTCTCTAACCTTTGTTCTGCAGGTGTGCAAACCTAAGGACCTCTTGGTGCACACCCAGTTCTTCATGGTTTTCTGCATGTTCTGAGGGAAACAAGATTGAACCTACTTGGAAAGAATTCTTTGAGCCCATTGCTTGGTTCAACACGAAGTGTTGTGTGCACATTTGGAGAGGAAAGAAATATCCAGTTGCTCTCAGGCTTTTCAGATATGGCTGGTCAGGTCAGGTAGACCCAGAAGCCCTTGATATCATGCAGCATACAGAGAGCCACTGGGGGAACTAAAGTCATAGCTTTAGGGACAGACAAAAACATTGCATGGTCACAACAGCAAGTCCAAATAAACAAGCAGTGTTTCCTTCCATCTTCTAGGCTGGTGTTATTCACAGCAAACATCAGTTCTTTCTATTCTCCTAACAGAGACCCTACTGACCCCTGCTCCTCCTCTTTTTGCTCCAGGGCAAGGTTATAGGGCTATTTGCTGATGGTTTTATTCTCACTTATTTTTCTCACCTTTAAGTAATTGTTTTTTCAGGTAGATAGTAGTTTTTTTTGCAATTATTTAGTAGATTAAAAAAGAATAATCAATTGCCATTCAGTTCTTGATAGACCAAATGACCTATCTCATCTAAAAACAGTATGGGGAAAATTTCATCTAAAATAAAGGCAGATGAATGAAGATTTTTCAAAAAAAAAATGACACAGGCCTGTTACATCGGGTACAGAGAAGAGCTACTAAATTGGCTAGAGGTCTGGAACACCTCTGCTATGAGGAAAGGCTGAGAGATTTGGATATGTTCAGACTGGAGAAGAGAAGGCTCCAGGGAGACCTTATTGTGGCCTTTTAGTATGTAAAGGGTGCTTATGATAAAGATGAAGAAGGACTTTTTACCATGACTTGTAGTGACAGGACAAGGAACAATGATTATAAATTGTAAGAGGGCATGTTTAGATTGCACATAAGAAAGAAATCTTTAATGCCAGGGTGGTGAGACACTGTAACAGATTTCCCAGAGAAGCTGTGGATGTGTCATCCCTGAAAATGTTCAAGGCCAGGTTCGATGAAGCCCTGAGCAACCTGATTTAGACGAAGGTATTCCTACCCATGGCAGGGAGATGGACTAGATGTTGTTCAAATGTCCCTTGCAGCCCAAATTATTCTATGATTCCAAAATGAAGAAAATCACAATTTTCATTATGAAATGCTGAAAATGAAAGATTCTGCTAATTGAACTTCTTAGTGAAGAAAAAATTAATAGATATTGAGGAATCATATCAAGTTCCTCAAATATTTTTGTTTCAGCAAGAAAAGGCTCCACCTAAACATTCCTATTACATAAATGACATTATGTTCTTATTTAGAAGAGTTGAAGTTTGAAACCAATAAGCTTTAACCAAATACAAATTTTATTCTCAATGTGGATAAAAAATTTTAAAAAGTAAAAAGTCAACAGAAATATGTCAAAAAAGATAATGCAAAGCTACAAGTGGGTATTTTCAGATTGATCTAAAAGTATTGTCAAGATTTCTATCCTCCTTACATACAATTATCTATAAAGAGAGAGAGGCATATAAGAGAGGTCATACTTTAAACTGGAGTTCTATGTAAACAAGGGCTTTTGAGACTGGCATGTTATTTTTGCTTTTGGTACTGATGGTAACTGATGGTTTACCAAGTGATAAACCAGTATTCCAACAGGAGCTAAGGTTTTGTGGAATGTCTATCTGATGGAGACTTGAAACACTAGAGGACAATATGAAAACTATCTTTACCATAAATATATATATACACACACAAATAAAAAAATCTCTCAAATCATCCTTCTTATTACCATGTTATGTGTAAATGTAATAATAATAGAATATATTAAGGTTCAAAATGTAGATTTTATAGAGAGTTTCCTTCATGCCATCTAATGCCCTGATAAGCTCTTTTTTTTTTTTAAGTTAAATTGAAAAAAAGGGACAGAAAGCACTGATCTCTTGTTTTACAAGCTTTTTAAAATGAAAGGTTTTCCTGTCATATAGCATGAGAAATCTAGGACCAATGCTCTTTAACTAAAAGCAACACCACAAATTTGCTCTGATTAGCTCAAGAAGAACAAACAAAGTATAGCTATGTTCTTGAGATTATAATCAAAGTTGTTCATGCTTTGAAACAGTAGCCAGGAACAAAACCACAAAACCACATTATTATGCATACAATAGAGATGTCTGTAAGGTGTGATTCATGGTGATTAGTCTCCATATTCCAAGTTAGGATCTTGAGGTCTGGTGTATTCGTTTATGCAATTATTATGAGTGGACAAGTGAAAGCTGAGCTTTCAGTTATTTTCCTCAAATCTGAACCCTCAATTTGTCAGCCATGGTGTGTGAACCAATTCCTTGCTATCTATACTAAGGTGCAGCAAGCCTTCAGTTTGGAAAAATTAAGGTGAATAAAGGTCATCAAATCTCTTTATCTGATTGTAGCCAAGAAAATTGCTGAAAGCAAGCAACTATGCTGCAGGCATATTGGTGATTTTTCACAATGCCATTGAGTAGAACCTTCAAATTCAGTGTAGTCGTAGATCATGGACCTCACTGCGCACACACACACGCACACACACATAAAAAAAAAAAGGAAAATCCAGATTTCAATGAGATTATTCCCTCACTGGGTAGTCAATGATTGAGGATTTGGTTTTCTTTGCAATTTCATCTTTTTAGTCTTTCAGTGCCTCCTAATTTGTAACCTGCCCCTGGTCTTGCTTTATTTTTATACATTTATTATTATTATTCTATTTATCTATACTTAAGCAGTATAAAAACAACCCCAGAAAAGCTCTAGATGCACATAAAATTAATTAGATTTACAATTCCAAATGATGGCCAGCAAACAACATAGCAATAATCCCATAGAGAGAACAAATTAACTCAGCTAGCCAATAAATCAGAACAAGAGAGCTGTGTGTTTTGTTTTTTTTTTTCCACCTCCAAGAAATAAAATCTGAACTTGTCCAAATGCTTTACTAAATAAATTGCTCTTCAAGGGTGCTCAGAAGGTCATGACGTTTGACTAAGTGGTTCATTTGGGTTTTTTTCCATAAAGGAAATTCTTAAACGCATCTCTAGTTTTTGTATATGTGATGTGTCTCAGTATGTATGACCTTGTCAGCTATTAAGACTGCAATTTCTCTGATGTCACTACTTCTATTTATCATGTTCCAGCCAAGAAAATAGCCATATATTTATTAATTGGTTGAATTGTTATTGATAGTTACAGTTGTGCTAATGGTGCCTGTTACCCTCTGCAAGACAGTGGGTGATGAGTAAGTGCATATTGCAGCTGGGAATGGGTGACCAAAAGCTAATGTTTTGTGTTAAAGCACAGGGCAAAAAATTTTTTTTTTCACTGTCTAATAATAATGTCATGTCATTGTCCCAGATAAGCTCTTGGGTGAAGGGACCATCATGTGCTTTATTCACCTAAGAAACAAGGTTCTGATCTGGTTAATACCTATATCCCAAATTTACCACATCTTGTTTTAGGATCTAAGCATCCTGCATCTCTTAAAAGCATACTGTCCTTCTGACATGGTCTCCCTCCCATTTCATATTGCAGAGTAGATAGAGAGGCACAGATATCTGCAGAATGTAACTCATACTTAATATGTGTCCAAATAGCAGCATTTTGGTCAATTCCTGTTTTATGCTAGGTGTTGGGAGTTAGAGAGAGGAGTCATGGCTTCCTTCAATGTTACTACAAATGAGAAAAAGTGTAATATGAGCCGTGGAAGGTAATGTAATGAACTTATCATATTTTTAGGTGGTTTAAGGCCTCATGGAATCATGGTGTCTTTCCCTATAATTCCTAAAATGAACATTTGAAAACAAAGAATTGAAAATAAAGGCAAAAATACCTCTTCACTGACCCCAGGCCTTCCTTTTTGATTCAAAAAAATTGTAGCAAATTTGAGAGACAAAATTTGCCAAGGTGAATAACAAAAAGTGAAAGCCAACACTGATGAACTCTTTTTCTGCCTGCATGGATGGACTGCTATCCAACCGCATCTTGAATGCGATTAAAAACATAATTTGACTTTGAAATCCAAACGTATCTAGCACCTTCCTCCCTAGAGGATCAAACCAGATGTGCCTTGTTTTCATCCTGCTGGCAGCTAAATGTAATTTCCTAGGTAGACATCCACAGAAATCCTGTGATATCTTAAAAAGTAAATTTCATCAGGGTAAACACAGCTCTAAAGCATTAGACCAATGAAATTTTAAACCTCATCTTGCAAAGTTATATTTCACAAAAGTGGAAAGCAGTTTTTATTCCTTTTTTGCTGCAAATTTTGTGAACATATGGTGTAATGTGGAAACATGGATAGTCAGAACAGTTAGCAGTTGCTGTGGTACTGCTGGCTTATTTCCACTTTACAAATTCATACGAAGCTAAAATATCACGCTGGTGACATATGCTTACCGGCTCTCCATTTACTGCCTGCAGCTATGGGCTCCTGTATTCTAATGGTAATTCTACAATCTGTTCACTGACAGCTCAGGGGGCCAGATGATATGCACACTACTGACAGGGACATCACTTTCATGAAACATTTACTTCTCTGCACCTGAATATTGGAGTAATCATATAGAGAGTCGACACACCATGAAATAGAGTTAGACTGAAGATTCTGAGAAGAAAATAGCAGACTGTCACTCAAAATAAAGTTCATTTTATACCCAGCAGAGCTAGGTTAAAAGACATTTCCATACACTGAAAATGCTTTCCATCTTTAAAGCTGCAGTTTCAAAGAAAAATGTTTCCCCTGTATTTTTCTTCAGCGGCTCAAGGGATAATTACACTCTGAGACTTACATTTGAGAAACTTGTACTTTCTTGTCCTGTCCTATTGAAATGAAGTCAGAATTACAGTACGTGGATGAGCACTGAAAATTGAATGCTACCACATTGCTAAAAGCACCACCAAACTACCCCCGAGTAACTTCATTTGCTGCCAGATTGGCTGTAAGGTTTTGAACACATGAAGGCCATTTGCATGAAGCCGTCTCTCAGATAAGATCTTCCCACCTTACTGAGGCAGCAGCACAGGTGCAGCTGAGCTTTTGGTAGTGGATCAGTGCCTGAGGAAACGTACAGCCAGGATGGGATTAGGCGGCTGGTGCTGGAGGGATACATCCATGAGCAGCTGAAGGAGTCAAAGGACTCACTGTAGGATTGGGATCAGCTGCTCAGAGCAAGAACTGCTGGAGTGTTCCTAAGCAGGTACAGGCAAGGTTGAAAATAAGCACATTCAGGTGAGAGCTGGCAAAATGCATAATGCATTGCATAAATGCTATATTTTACAAGAAAGGGTAATGAGAAATTCCAAGGCAAAAGGTTAATTTAAATATGCCAAAATCTGAGGAAAAAGCCTAAAAGGCCAGATAATATTTTCCTAACTTTTGTCATTTCCACCAGAAGACAACTACCAATTATCTAATATTACAAAAGAGGAATAGAGCAGTAGAATATAACAAAGATTATTTCCTTGCTAATTCAGACAGGGCAAGGATAAACATATAATGTGTGAGCCAGCAGTTGGTAAGGATGGAAATCACCTTTCCATCACTCATATTACCTGCAAATAGAAATACAGTATTGACATTAATATATTTTCCATGTTCTGGCCTTTGTGAAAGTATTTATGAGCAAAGATGGCACTGGAGAAGAAATTTAAACATTACTAGGAAAGTGTGGATACAATAAAAAGCTGGACTGGAAGACACAAAATGAAATACTATCTGGAAAGAAAAACAATCATGAGATAAAAAAGAGTATAGTTTGAAGTGTTCCCACATGAATGTACCACTGAACATGAAACATCACATAAATTTAGAAGGGAAACACACAGAAATCAAAATGGAGACTGCTGAGAAGTAAAGCCTGTGATTACCACTGCTGGTGATCAAGAATCCTCCTTGTCAGTCCCTTGTGATGGTCCATTGAAAATCTGATTTTTGCTGCAATGAGGAAAACTGCCTTGATTATGCTATGTTGGAATTATCATATGCTAGAACAGTGAAGTCTGGTCAGACATATCATAACAAGGTCTTATCAAATATCCATGCATGTAATATAAGTCTTCATAGCTACTTCTCTAATACACTGAAAACCACTCCTGTGGTTATTTCAACCCTTTCCCCCGTTCTGATTCTCTGTGTATTCTCAGAAGACAGATTGCATAAAGCATAGATGATGCTATCAATGTCAAGTTACAAAGAATTTGTTCTATAATACCTCATGTTCTTATGGATTTTTCTCATAATATCCTCACGTTGTGACCAAGGAAAGGGTTTTCTTTTGGCTTGTTTCAGAATGACAACTGTCATTACATTATTTTGCAATGATTACAGGGATCATATGTCATCAAGATTTCCTGTGTTCTAGGTTTTCAAAACTTTCATTTGTGTTGTAAAGATGTAGAACAAGGAATGTACTGATTGGATCTTTTTTCACTGAAAGGTGAAATGCAAGAATTTTGTATGAAGTGGCTTGTTTTGTAGAAAACTAAAATGTCTGGATTTAGTTTTTGAAAAAATACTTTGAATAAACAGAAAAAATATTTTGGCCTAGTTAAATAGTTATTTTTAAACAAAAATTAATTGGGAATAAGAAAAAAACCACATCTGTAGGTGTGTCTGTATTCTCTTTTCAAGTAAGAATAAAGTACGTAAAGGAATAATTGAAAAAAATGTATTTTCCACCAGAAATTAACATGCCAAAAAAAAAGACATAGGAATACTTACAAGATTGAAAGATAACTACTTTTTAGTCTATTCCAACATTTCAGATAAAATATATAAAATATTTAACATCTCCAACTAAGTATAGTAGTTGTATTTTATAGGACTACCTGGAAAGCCTTTTCTGCTTATACAACAGCAGGGATAGCTTAAGGCACAGAGGCTGCTGTAGAACGTGTACACCCATTTTATTCTTTTATGGAGCATCTATTTATACATCTCTTGTTTTTATTTATCCATCTAAATTCACAGTAGTATCTTAAAATTTTATTGTAAAGACTGCTTTTATTTTATAATAAAATATGATATCCTCAATTTTGTGTGTGAAGATAAAGAGATGGAGCACAAAATCTCTTCATTATTTTTTCACAATTTTAAGCTTCTTCAAACACACTGCAATACAACTTTTTCTTTTAATTGCCTGAAGTACATTCTTTCAGTACTTCCCCTAGAGTGAGGATGCCATAAATGCAATGTGGACAGCCCTGTAGCTGCTGGAATGAAGACTAGCACTGTAACTGTGTTTTTAGGAGGTAATTTTAATTAATGTTACATCGCAGACTTTTAGAAATTGAAATGCAGCCTGAATTTCAGAGAATAACATACTGGAGTATAAAGTGTAGAAAATAAGACATTGTACCGTGTCATTAAGAAGACTCAGTTGGATTTTGGAGAACAGCTCTCTTCACTCCAGTGTCCCTGAGACACCAGGGGAAAACAGCTTTCTACCCAAAATATGCGGACTGCTTGTGTTTGAAACTTTTGTCATTTCACTTCTAAGCTTACACACATTCAAACAATGAAATGGGGAGTCTACTCAGCAGAACTAACTATACATGTGTGAAATAAGTGAAAAATCCCTGCTCCATGAATTAACAGTATGTTCCGTAGCCGTTCTTTCTAGTCCCATACTCTGCATATTCTCACTGTACCAAGTACACTTTTGATTAGATATTCACCATTGGCTAATTTATGATACGAATGTAAAATAATGTATTTCGTATCTTCTTTGATTCATCTGTCTATGATATGGCACCCTTCTTTTTTTTGATCCTCCTGTTAATCTGTTGGACTAACTAAAAAGGAAAACAAGTGACACATAGAATAATGCAAGGGCTAATCTCTTTAACATGGATTCTTGGAAATCTCAGAGCAATCCAGCTATTTCCCTTATTATACTACCTCAAGCCTCCCATAAGCAATGGAGCTGGATGGTGGCATATAGATAAAGTTTGTTTGCTGTTCTGCACCTAATTCTGTGCTTCAACATGTCTCTGCTCTGTATATTTGTCACTTGCAGTGACTTTTTCAGGTGCTTTTTCATCTTTTCCCGCAGCACTGGAGCTTCACAGACTGAAATTGAAGTCACTCAGGTGCAGCCAGAAGTGGCTTTTCCCTAATGCTGTCTGATGGTGAGCCCTGCACTGTGTCTCTCCCCTGAAGGGGAACTGATGGAGTTGCTCCATCCCAAAGGGTGCGCTTGGCAGCTTCTTTCTGCCTAAAATTTTCCCAGGTCGCGCTTGCAGTAGCAAATGTTGTGGACTGATGGCTTCAGATCAGTGCTGCTCTGAGGCTTCCTTTCTAGCTCTCAAGCCTTAGTGCCTGGACAGTGAAGCTTGAGGATGATGCCTCATTACAGTTTGCTTTTTCAAGTGTGTGTTCTGGAGTCTCTCAACTTTTCAGACTACATCACTGCTCTTGAGGGGGAGAGGGGGAGCAGTCACTGAGCTGCTGACCAGTGACAGGACCCAAGAGAATGGCCTGAAATTGTGTCAGGGGAAGTTTAGCTGTATATTAGAAAAGGGTTCTTCACCTAGAGGGTGGTTGGGCACTGGAACAGGCTCCCAAGGGAAGTGGTCACAGCACCAAGCCTGACAAGGTTCAAGAGGCATTTGAACAACTCTCAGGCACGTGGCGTGACTCTTGGGGATGGCCCTGTGCAGAGCTAAGGGTTGGACTTGATGATCTTTGTGGGTCCCTTCCAACTCAGCATGTTCTGTGATTCTGTGATTTCCTTGAATTCATGTTAAACATGAAAGCTCCTTCCTTATAAAAAAAAAGGAAAAAAAAAAGTGATCATTTTTTGACAACACACATCAGAAACACACTAGAGAATAGTGAACTCCCAGATTGACTGCTTCAACCACTTCTGCAACCAAATTTAATGTGTGTATTTGGGTAGAAAATAGCAACAAAACAAACTAATTTCTATTAATTGATACAAGAGCCTCTACTCTACAAACTTCAGCTTTAATCCATGCTTCTTCCTTTTCTCAAGTCAAAGGTTAAAATGAAGAGATGCTTTTATGGCCCACCTGTTCTCTTCAAACCTTTTTCCATCACAAAACCAGAACTGATACTCTTTCTCCAACATCTTGCTACTTGGTTCTCATCATCACTTTAGTGAGTCAGTCTATGCTGCTCTGGCTACCCTGAACAGTCCTGTTGTCTATTCTGGAGTTGTATGGAATCTCTGGGTAGTTCCCATGCAGTCAGATCCTTCAGTATCTTTGGGGCACTTGCTGTGACAGTCCCAAACAACCCTTGAAGCTGTCTTAGAGTTATTTTCCTGCCTACTCTTTGTCCCTAATCAAGTGAAGAGCAGGTTGCTGGCCACCCAGCTTGATCCTATAACAGGAGAATGAGTCACAGGACTGAGACCTGTGGGAATGGGCCATCTATATGCATGGCTGCTCATGTTTAGAAAACTGAAAAAGTTGTGTTGTCCAAACCTAAAACTAGAACCGATAGCAAGTGATTTGATTCTTTGAACAGCTGTTTTGGCTTTGCGTTTCTCTAGAAATTGCTATGAGGGATTAAAAGAAAGATGATAACTACTGATGGGATGAAGATAATAACCAAGAGAAGAAAAAGGATTTGTAGTTTGCTTCCATCAACAATAACAAAAATCAAAACAATCAGTTCTCCCAAAATCTAAATATCCAACTTCTATGTCTCTGCCTATCACTAGCTGCTTTTTTTTATGTTTTACCCTGTGAGCCCAGTGAGGCCGATACCCTGCCTTCCCCTCTATTAAAAAATTATTAGCTCAGAGATGATAATAAATTTTAACAGATTTTTAAGGAGTCTAATGGGAAAATTTTCGTCTTCTGGGTCTGAGGTCTGTCTTGATTCTGCTTGTTTTTGGAATAGGTCCCATCTCCGATGATTAGCCCTGGACATGTCAGGTGCCAGCTCTGAGAATCAGTGACTGTTTGCTTCACACCTGGAAGGGTTGCTCTCTGAGCACAGAGTCCAGTGACTTCACTGTGGCCTACACTTACAGCTCACATTGTGGTTCATCCCAAATGTGGTGGGGCCACCAAACTGCAGGTAGGTCAGTTCAACTGCGCATGGGTCTTAGACCTTTTCTGGTGTGCAGCAACCCCAGACCAGCCTCAGTGAGCCTGCTATTGATGTGTAGGTAAACTCCATGTGGACAGCAGGCTCATTTACATATGTCAAAGTGGCACCAAGATTTTAATTTGAAATGCTAACGGGTATAAAAATACATGCCAGTAGATTTTGATGGAACAAGAAGTTAAAATAACTCTGGGACCATGTGGCCCCTACAGAGGCATCCAAATTCATTTCAAGTCTGCTGATTTCATTACCAGTTTATCTACAGAGAGAAATCATTTCAGACCCTGGCATAGTAGTTTAAAGAGTAATAGCTATTCTTGTTACCCTGTGAACTAATGAACTTAATTTAGAACAAGGACATATTTTGCAATTAAATCTAAAATAAAGTAAGCAAGCTGAATAAATTACGATTGCTCTAAAATATGAGAAATATAGTGAGTTAGTCAGGTCTGGCCTTTCCAGAATGGAATGAGTTTCCCTTCTTCTTTCCAGAGTTTCCCTCTAAAGAGAAACTAATATCAGATGTGGGTTTTGATCCTAGATTGGGTAAGATCTTGAGCAAGATACTTAACTTCTCAACTACACTTCTAATTTTAAATTTTTATAAACCCTTATTGTTCCAACAGCTCATGCAGTAGATGGCTTTGAGACTTAGAAAGTTAGTGTTTTTAAATAACAACTTATAACATCATAATTTAAGCATTTAGGCCTTGAAAATCATTCCCTTTGGAGCCCTTGAGAAAAATGGTACATATATGCAAAAAGGCAGATGTTAGTAGTAGCAGCACGTACATATCTGAGAGCAACATTTGGCCCCCTTAAGTCAAATGAAAAAACTTTCACACTTACATACACACTCACAAACCCACCCTGCTGTGAAACTAAATATCTTTTTCTGATTAAATGCTTACTCAGTCTGTCTGTACCACAGAGTGATTGCAATAGTAATAAAGCTCTGATGTGGCATAGATTAAACTTTGAGGACTTTTTGGTGGTGTATTTCTAGATAATTATATAATCAATAAGAATAACACTTATCTCTTACAGAGCAACTTGTATCTCTGGATTTTAGGTTGTGCCAGCGTGTAAGGTTTAAATCTGAAAACAAAACAATTTAATCTAGTAGAAAAACGCAGTTATTGCATGGAAACGGACTTTCTGCTGTCTTCTATTTCTTTAATGGAATTGAAATTATGGATTTATTACTCTGTACTTGCTACAGCAAATGGAGGTGATCCTCAGCAGAGCAAGTCTGAATGCGGAAAGAATGTGGAGATTATGGGTAAGGTCACATTTACAGGGTCAGGGCTATTGTCCAGTGTGCAACATTAAAACAGACAAATTGTGGTTTCTGCCGAGGGGAAAAGGAGCAGCAGCGAGGTGGGGATCCTCCTGTCTTCCCCTGGATACTTGCTGAAGAGACTATCAGCATCCAGCTGGGGGTACTTCCTAAGCCCTGGTGCTCCAGTGTGCCTGGTGAGGGTGTGAGGGGGAAGAAGCTCTTCTCTCTTATCTCTCTTGTCCTCATAGGGCTATGAGCCACATGCTGAAACCTTAGGGGTGGTGTAGCCATGGCTCCCCAATGTTCTAAAGAGCTCTTCGTCCCACAGCACCTCCCAGTGTGGGCTGCAGAACAACCTGCTGAAGGCTAAGGAGGTCTCCATACTGTCACCGTTGTTTTCCAGGAAGCTGGAAAGGCATCAAGAGGTGTGCACTTTTCTAGCTAGTACCTTTTCTTAGCTCCTCTGGCACTTCTGTGAAATTAGGAAATTTTGTTTTCATGTTTTCCTGCTGGAGAAAGTCACTTTAGTGGATGATTGAAGGCAAAATTTGGCAGTTTTAATACTTGCAAATCCAAATTTTGTAAACAAAGCTTTTAAATTATCCAAGTCCCACACATTAAAGTGAAAGGTGTCAATTCAAAATTATGCGCTGTGTCTAGATTTATCTTTGTTCTAAAAGAATAAAACAATCAAAAAGATAAAAAATATATAATTTTTTTAAAAATTAAAAATTATGACAAACTTTTTCATTTGACCTCATTTTTTTTTTGAACCATTCACATACTTTTTTCCACTAATTTTTAAGCACTTCAGAAAATGTCATAGTTAGGAACATATTTTGCCCATCTCTATTAAGTAATATAGGATATATAGGATAGTAAAGATTCTTCCAAGCCCTTTCCTCTAAATATGGGCTTTTCCCAACCCCAAATCCATCTCAGGATTAAACCCAAGAGGGCATCCGTCTCATCTCCCCATGCTCTAATTTGACTCAGGAAAAAGTGAGGCCCCTGGTATGGATGTCCATCTGCCACTCTGCCCTGGTTCTGGCCTAGGTTCAGAAAGAGCCTGGACATGTTCCAGGCCTCCACACTGCAGCCTCTTCAAGACCACTGGGATTGATGAGAGCTGCGACTGGGGCTAAGGACATGACAAGCACATGCAAAATGATGACTGAGAAATGATGATAAAATGTGATGAATGTGATAATATGGTACAATTATAATAAAGTGATGTTAAAAGGGAATTATAAATGCTGTCCTTCAAGAGTGAAGCGAACAGTTCAGTCTCAACTCATCAGCTGTTCCTAGGAGACATCTTAAACTGGATGTTTTGACAAAATATCAGTAATATGGTTATTCTCAGTGACTAGTAAAGACCTTGATATAAGATTTTTTTGGGGCCATCTGGATTGTCCATTGGAAAAAAAAAGGAGATAATTTTATATCTATTACTTTGACAGACCACTAATTTGTTTTTTATATAATTAATATTGGCTCAGCACCAGTGAAACTTTATTAAATTTAGGGAAAAAAATCTTCTGGCTTAAGACACTGAAAGCCAATAAAGAATCAAGACTTACTGTTATTATACTGCGATTTTCTGTCATTGGTTACAAGCACAAAATAGTATAAAAGTATTTGCAATGTATAGTGAAATTGAAACCAGAAGATTTCCTGTGTGTCTTCCCCAGCCCTTTAAATCATAATTCAGAGCATCTGAGCAAAAAATATGTTTTTATAAAAATGAAAGCCTACTATAAAGAATAGAGAGGAGCAAAATGTGGGATTTCCCACAACATAAGTTTAATTATAAAAAGATACTTTAAAACAGGGGCTGGTTGTCCAGGATTTTCTATGTGAACAGAAAGACTGCTCCAAAGGATGATTCCAAATTATGATAATTTTCTGCCCAGAAGCACCTCAATAGTAGCCTTTCACTCCCTTTTGACTGTGGAGGAAACCAAATGATATTCACATTGTTAAACTGAAGGTGCACCCCTCTGTGTGTCTTTTTTGTCTTTGTACGAAACTGAGGTAGAATAGCTTTTACAATGTTA